>NC_043965.1:14930159-15062659 GCF_902148855.1 Sphaeramia orbicularis
ACAAAACATTATGTACAATAATTTTAATTTTTCTCTTATAACAATAAAATTGTGCACATGTTTTCATGCTCATTGGGTCGCCGTTTTATCAGTTTTTATCCAGTTTTCTTCAAATTTGGAGGATTGCAAGATCTAGTAATAAGATGGCCAAAGAGACATTTTGGGAATGGTTTTGGGGGTATCTTTTTGTAATACTGATTAATAACTGATGTAAATATACGTGTTCACCTCGATTGTGATCAGGCCGGTAACATGCCTGTCCATTCTTGACTGAATGCTCTGTTTTCTCGTTTTCTTTCTATAGAGTACCCAAATGAAATTGCTTTTCTCTTCCTGACTTTTTTCTCCATCTGCTATCTCTGGTCTTGTCTTTCCCCTGTGTGTGCATCTCATTCCCTGGCGCGTTTCCGCCATGTGCGTGAAGACTCAAGGCTGTCCCACTGTCAAATTGTCAAGCACACAAAGGCTCTTTTGCAGACTTTTTGATGTCATTATGCGCCCCTTTTGGAGTCTGCATATCTGCAGATTTTCCTGAGAGACCTACCCATAAATCACAGTGAAACCAATGATGTATAAATGTGATTGTCTTGGCCTCCATCAAAATGTACACAAACCATGCATGAATGACATAGGGTGGAACTGAGCCATTGGCTTTATTTGGAAGTGACAGGATCTGGCTTTTGACAGTTGGTGTTATTTATCATGTGTTTGTAGAGTTGTCTGTAGTTTCAGCAAAGGAGTCATATCGTTAGCCTCACAGTCATATTTTTGGCCAAATTGTGATAACTGCATAAAATTAATCAGCAGTGTTAGGAGAGTAAAGTTATAGTATATTTGTTCATAATACTCTAAAGCCAGAAACCAAATTATTTAATAGTAAGTATCAGTCATATTATGGTATATAGTATAGATATGCTCAGACTAGGAAGGTTTTTATTGTTATTAATTATATAAAGAGAAGGGGTGGGAGTTTATAAGTTGTACTTCTTCTCACTCCTTTTCGAATATGTGTTATATGTCTATGTTTAAGTGTTTTGTTTATTTATTTTCTTCTGTTTTGACATTCATATTCGAAATAAATACATCAATCAATCAATCAAAGTTATGCAGATATTCCAATTTGGCCAAAAATATGACTCTTTTGTCCCCCTGGCCATCAGACTGTACATCTCATCCCTGAGCGGTCACGGGGGGGGGGGGCGTGGTCTCTGCACGTTATGTAGTTTGACTACACCTACCTGTCAAACCACCATAGATCACAACCTTATACAAAAAAAATAAATAAATAAAACTGTCCACCACAAAGGACATTCCATAAAAAATTTAAAAACTGCTTCTGAAAAAACTTGCATCATGATGTTTCCAATACAGGCACTTATTTAATAAAAAACAAAAAAAAAACGCTTGTACTTTGCTGACATTTCCTGGGTCTTAGGAGGTTAAATGGGCAGGTTCTGCATGTAACACAAGTGGACACGATGGGTTACATACAAAACCTGAAATGAGACTGAGATTCATGAAAAACCTGCACGTCTGGATTAAAAAAAACACTAGGATCATCACATTTAACAGTGTCTTTATTTATAGCAGTATATAAGACCATTTCAAGAGATGTTTTCAAAATAAAATGCACTGACACCTAGGTAGCATTTCATGTCCCAAATGTGGTCCTATTTTTGGCCCCAATATTTTCTTAAAAATTCATTAATTTTGGCTTCAAATTGATGTCAGTGCAGACAAATCTTAAAGTGTTAATAAAGCTGAAGGCCACTATATACTGGCTCCTAAACCTCCAACTGTAATGGACTGTCCCTGACTTTTATTTCTCTGTAGAAATACCAAGGCAAAAATAAATAAATAAATAAATAAGAAAAAGAACAAGAAAAAAACATTTTTTGGGTGTCCATGTGGTTTTAGGTCCATTCCACTTGCTTTACTGATGGATAGTGTTACGTTCAATGTTTGGAAATAGGTGCTTCTATAAAACTGATCTCTAAAAACAGGACAGAGGGCCTAAAAATTCAAACCAGATGTAGACTAATGTTATGACGCAAGTTTCGAAGCACTTTGGGTCTATTTTAAAAATAAATATTTACTAAGATAAAAGAGAAACTACTTTTCAGATAAAATACATTTTAATATTATTTTTAATTAAATTTAATACAATGTAACATGGCCAAAAGGACACAAAAATGACACATTACCATTTTTTTTAATATCTCTTTATTCTCTCACAGGTACATTTTCGGAATTGAATGAATTATGCAAGGCAGAGTGTTTCAAGAAAATGACCGCTGTTGCAAAATCATTTGTGATTTACTTGTGTTTAACTGGGCAGGTTCTGTATGTAACGCAAGTGGACACGATGAGTTACACACGAAACCTGGAATAAGACTGCTGATTAATGAAAAACCCACGTCTGGATTAGAAAAACCACTAGGATCATCAAATTTAACAGTGTCTTTATTTATAGCAGTATATAAGACCATTTCAAGTGATGTTTTCAAGATAAAACGCACTGACACCTAGGTAGCTTTTCATGTCCCAATTTTGGTCCTATTTTTGGCCCCAATATTTTCTTAAAAATTCATTAATTTTGGGATGGCTCAGAGCAAGAGTATAATTTTTTTTTGCATTTATCTGAGGTCATCATTAGGTACATCCTGGGGGGGTGGGGGGGGGTATGTCTAAATTTCTCTTTTATTATTGGGTCTAAAAAGCTGGAAAAGTGCCAGATACCAAAATGAACCCAGTTTCATAGAAGCAACCTTATGTATAAATCCTTTAAAAACAGAGCATCCTTTTTCAGAGTTGCACATTTCCTGTCATTTGTTTCATAGATGTGTCTTTTAACATTGATGTCTATGGAGTAAACGCCTTTGAGGCCACAGAACACTTAATCTTTGCAGTAATGTGAGTATCCACTGGGTTGAGTTACATCTCTATATTAAATCCATGTGATTAATTCACACTTTAACCAAGTTACAATATTTATTCCAATGCACACAGTTCTTGGCTGAATAGCATCTTGGGAGTTAATTTACAAAACATGCCATAAAGATGCAAAAAGCTGCACCAGTTTCAATAGAAATGCTCGGTCCGAATGTAATGACCCTCAATAATTTAACAGACTGAGACTCGTGATGTATGATGTTCATGATACAGTAATTTACATACAACAAGCCACAATACAGCAAATAAATGTCGTATATATCCCACTAGGTTAAAATATTATGACTATTATGACTATGAATACAGTTATTACATCTATAAATAGCCTGTGTATGTTGTTCAGATTGAATTAAATCTAAATTAAAAGAAGCACACATGCTATTTCTCTCATTTTGTAAGTGAACAACTGAGTTCACTGGTTAAATTACAGACTCATAATAATTATAATATAGAGCCGTATACTCCATATAATAATTAGCAACAATTTTATCACCCAAAATTGTATTAGTCTCTAATTTACCTGCCCTGTGACTAGGGGTGTAAAAAAATATCGGTTTTGCAATATATCGCGATATTTCATTTCACAATACTCTATCGATATTTAAAAAGTACTGTATCGATATTTTTAGGTATTTATTCAAATGCAGATATTGTGGAGGCTCATTTTTGGGTTTTTCTGGTTTTCTTTCTTGTTTTTATTATTTAATACTCTTTTATTAAATAATGTTAGTTCCTTTGTTGGGATCACACAAAAATAATGTTATGATGTTAGTTTTGAACTAATAGAATATGAACATTTGAACAGGATCTTAACCTTTTCATGCATAAATTATGAGAACCGTAGCTGAGATTTTTTTCCTGAGTGGTTTTATTCCTCTTTAGGTATGAAAAAAACAATGCAATTGAATTTTTTTTTTTTTTTTTTTTTTTTTAAATAAACCTGTTTTTTTTTTGTTTTTGTTTTTTTTATGAAGGTAAATTTGTTTCTTTATTGCTTTAACTAAAAAAAAAAATTCAATAAAAAAAAAGTGTTTGAATGAAAAAAAAAAAATTACGACCCAAAAAAATTGCATTTGAATACTTTTTTTCTTTGATTGAAGTTTTTTGTTTTTTTTTTTTTCCAATTGAATTTTTTTTTTTTTTAATGAAAATTTTTTTTTTTTTTTTGTTAAAGCAATAAAGAAATAAATCTACCTTCATAATTTTTTGTGGAGTTCCAAAAATGTCCACTCCGCTGGACATCATGTGTTTAATTTTTGAAGGAAGGAATGCAATATCAGAAAGTGATCTACTGTGTGAAAACTATAAAATCAAAACATTTTTATGACATTATTGTTTACATTCATCATCATTATTATTTAATTATTACGTTTTATCATATTCCCAATTTTTATTGGCAACTGATTTTCACTCAAACATGTCACTGCAGATCAGGTTTATCAAGTAAAGCAAAGTTACAATAATGGTATGAATTGCAGTGTATTATGGGATGGTGCATAAGTGTCCACTGTGTTGGCTGATATGGAAATAGCTGTCCACTGTAGTGATCACTATGCATGAAAGGGTTAAACTGTAATGTCTGTAAAACCTAATTTAAGTTTTAACACAGGAAAATTTTGTGATATAGCATCAGATCCTGTTGCGATCAAATAAACATGTGTTTAGTATTTGAGCACATTACTGGTGTAATTCAATTCTTCAAGGAAATAATCATTTTTAAAATAGGCTTTTTAACAGTATCGTGACATATCGTGATATATCGTATCATGATCCTAGTATTGTAATTTGTATCGTATTGCCAGATTCTTGCCAATACACACCCCTACCTATGACTACTGAATCTTTTGTCATATATTTCTTGAATCCAACTCCATGTCCACACTGTTTTTACTGTGCTGCTTTCCTGATGAGGTTCTTAAAATAACAGGAGCAGAATTCATCTCTATCCCCACGTCCCTTGTGGTCAGGGTGTTACTTGGCCACAAAATCCCCGAGTGTCAATAAGAAGGCATCTTTCATGGTTGTAAAATCCAATATGTGCGTGTCAGAGGCCAGACAGAAATAAGTCCTGACATCAGGAGAAAGTGGAGAATAAGCCGAGCTGTCAGTATCTCTGTTAAGGATAGTCAGTCGGTGTGTAGGAGCCCTGTTGTACTGAAGCCTCCTGGATGTTCTCCGGGGATATGCATTTGACATATGCTAGTAAAAGGTGAAAATACTCTGAATACTGCTGTTGGAGATCCAGAGGTTGAGCTTTTTTTTTTTCTTTTTTTTTTTTTCCACATAAGTCTTTCATGTTGTATTAAATGCAAATGCGTTTTCATTTCTTTATGATGCACATTACAAACACTGTGTCCATACGTCTTTGCCTTTTATAGCCCCACAATTATTGACAGGAACTTTTTTTTTTTTTTTTTTTAGCACAGCACATGTTGTCACAATCTATGGGGGCCACATTATGAAACAGTCTTTAGGGACTGTGCTCATCATCAACCTTTTCACACTCTTATAAAAGATTCATGGCACTGCTTGTTTTCCTGTGGCAGCACAACAGGAGTCAAAGCTTCAGATGAGCCACCACTGAGAGGCAAACGGAGGCATGCACAACACAAAAACTGCAGCTGTCTTCTCTTTCTAAATGTACCATTTCTAAAATAAATAGATCAGTGTTTCTCAACGGGGGCGGTACCGCTCCCCAGGGGGGCGTTGGGACACTGTCGTGGGGGCGTTTGGAACGAGAAAGCTGAAAGGGGGCGCTGGGACCGAAATGGGGGTGTTAGTTTGTGTAAGTATCAATTTCTGTTCCCCCCGTCCTCTGCAATAAGGTACGTTGCGCCCCCTCCCCCCAGCTTCGGTGGTAATGTCTGTCGTGTTCCCCAAGGTCGCAATAGGAGCACTATCTATGCAACGTATTAGGGTGGTCCAACAATCATGGTAAAAAAATAAAGTTTCAGATAACTTCAATTAGAACCCTGCATTAGGTTTTGGCATTCAAAAGATGATTTAGGAAAAAAATTGGAAGAAAAAGGAGATGTTTTAGAGGTTGCACAAGTTGCTGGGAGTTTCCTGGAAATTGACTAATTTTGCATTTTCAGTATATAGCCAAGCTGACCTGTAAGAGAAGCAGCAGTACTATCCAAACCAAGGTTTGAGTGCTTCATCTAGCAATATATGTATGAAGTAAGGCCGCCCACATCTGTGGTACTGGAGTGAAGAATTGGTTGTCCTGGCATTCTTGGACTCCAGTGTGACACAAGAGCAGAAGCAGCTGATGGTTCACAACATGATGGAAAATGAAGGTTCTTTTGGTTCCACTAAAGCGTTGGGATGCCCTTAATCCAGCAGATTATGAAGGGAAGCAGATCAGTGAGTTTGTCACCACCAGCACCATGCATTTCTTTGAAACTTTGGATCTGCCACAAACATTCTTCAGAATTCCTCCAGAAGACTGGGCTGATGATGAAGACTTTCAGAAGGCTGCTAAAATTGTGCATTCCAGAAAAGTTGTCAATGATGTTGCTAAAAGAGGGGTGGAGCTTATTCAAGACTTCAACTGTAGCCGAACAAAAAATGAAGATCAGAAACAGTACTGGCTCCAAGTTGTCAAAGAGCACAAGAACATTTTTTGTAATTTCAATAAAGCAACAGTGGTTGCTGGATTTTCTAAGTAACATTTTTATGCGAGTTGCAGTTTGATTTTTGAGAATAAAATCACAAATTATTCTAATATGCCTTATTCATTTGTCTAGTTATGTTATAGTATATAGAGCAATCTTCACTAGTCTTGTGCAACCTCTAAATATGAATTAATTTGCATAAAATTTGGACCGAAGTAATTTGGCCAGATATGGAACCAAATGCAGCGTTGTAATCCAGAGAATCTTAAAAAAAAAAAAAAAAAAAAATTTTGGACCACCCTACAATGTATATAAGCTCCACCAGACTGATTCTCACCCCTCCAGGTGGCTCATGATGACAAAAAACAGTGTTTGTTCAAAAAAGGTTGAGAAACGCTGCTTTAGATGAATGAAACGTGTAGAATTTCAATAGGCTTGATTGATTTACTCCCATAAGTACGCATTAAAAACAATTTAATCAATTTTCCATCATAATATGGCAACCAGCTAACTTAACGGCCTGATCAAAATCAAGTTGTACACGTATATTTGCATCAGTTATTAATCAGTATTACAAAAAGATACCCCCAAAACCATTCCCAAAATATTTCTTTGGCCATCTTATGACTAGATCTTGCAATCCTCCAAATTTGAAAAAAAATCAGATAAAAACTGATAAAATGGCGACCCAATAAGCGTGAAAACATCTGCACAATTTTGTTGTTATAAGAGAGCAAAATTATTGTACATGTTTTGTCACACAATAAATAATTACTACTCAATTCCTGTGTCTTTTTTATTACAAAATACACACATCACATTGCTTTTCATTTATTGATCATTTTTGTTGAACAGCTGTTTGATTATCAATTCTTATTTTCAGTATTAAGACAATCAACCATTTTGTTCTGAAAACCCTTCTTTTACAGCCCTTTAATTGCAATAATAGAATGGGAGCCTGTTATTTAAGTATTATTATGACTAAATATGCACAACTAGACAGATTTTGGTATGCTCTCTGGCTGCAGAAAATTTGGGAACAATGTGTCAAACGGATGTTTACGTCCAACCGCATGTTTTCAATGGCGTGTTGTTCACCAAAATTCATGTAGTGTCCGTACACCAATATACTTCCATCAATAATATGGCGTATATGCCTTATAGATATATTGTTATAACTTGTTCACAAATGTTTATTTCCTCCTGTACCAGAAAGACTTAGTTACAGATCTAACACAGGTGCGACCATGTGGTAAGCAGATTTCCATTCCAATCTTGTAGAGTCCGTACACCAAGTAGTGTCCGAACACCATATTCAAAATATGTGGGTCTAATTTTACTGTTATTATTATTGTATTTTTCAGCACACATGCTTTGGACACGACATCTATGCAATAACCAAAGCATGATTATCCTGAGTGCTGAAACATTTGTATATCTTTGTAGGCATTAAATATGGAAGCTATTAGGCTGGAGTGTCCGTACACTGAATAACTTCTGATTTGACAGGGGTACAAGCCTGCCAAATTTTTAGTAGACACTATAATACAAAAATATTTTGGACTTTAAAAGAGAAATATCAGACAAATAAAATGGCCTGTCTGATTTTTTGATAGAGCATTATTATTTTTTATCAATATGTGCACCCTTTCTGGTACCCTTGATTGTGATCAGGCCGTAAACTAGCCAACTTTGATTTATAAGTCATTATTAACAGCACTGATTGGCTTTGATTTTTAAGGAAAATGGCTGCTGATTGAGAATAAATACAGAATGTCATGAAAATGTCATTATACTATGACAGGTTTTAAACACAAAATGCAGAGAGAAAACAGAAGGCAGACGCTGAGGTAAAAATAATAGCAGTCAGGTCTGTAAGGGATTCTCACTGACTGAAATAAATGTACCATATGCAGGTAAAAATGACCTTAAAACTGTTGACAGACCGTTGCTCAGCGAACCAAGTATAAGGCGACACTGAAGGAGACTAACCACTGCTCTGTTTTAATTTTGTGCACGGGAATAAACAAAGGCGATGCTTGGCAAAATGTATAGCATCAGGAACGATTCTAACAATCTGTTTTACCCTATATGAATTATTGATCAGACTAGAGACAAGAACACAGACAATCATGAGTCAATATTTAATCAAGAACCCAGCCTTTCTCTACTGATGAGGGAAAAATATGTCTTCATTATTATTGCACCAAAGCCAGCCTCTTTGTTTGGGATGAGTTTCATCACACTTACAGCAAATGACAAAAGGGAAAACTTATCTTATTATACCTCTTCTGAAATATAGATGGGGTTTGGAGTCCCTGGACAGCTGTTTCCTTCCTGTCTCCTCGAGGCTGCCATGCTCTTTTGTCATTTCCTGTTTCCTCTTGGGAAGATGGTGAGTCAATCCTGGAAGACGCGCCATACCAGAAATCTGAGCTCTTAGACACGGATCTCCCCTCATGGGGGTGCAGGTCACTATTCGCAAAACAAATGCGACTGTGGCAGATAGAAATGAAATCCTGACAGTTTGTGAATTGCCTGTTCAGTTACTTTTGCCAGAATGGAGTAGCAATAAAAAAGATATTTTCATGATTCTGAGCAAGAAATTGGGGGGAAAAATATTATCAACACAAACCGGGGGAGAAGTATCTTAGCCAGTAAGCACCAAGGCATAACTCTAATTTAATGGTACATGCACCAGTTGGCCAGTGCCTTTAGTGGGGCGATTCACCATTTGCGTGGTTAATAGAGAGTGCATGCCGTGGAGCAATTAGATGAGCAGCCAAAAGGAATAAGATCTACACCAGGATGTGCCTCCCCGCCTGCGATACTACTGCAGCGACGATGCACATGCGACCTCCTCCAATCTGCCCACAGATGCCTCAGTAAAGGGTGGGGACAACTTAACCCAGGCATGTCCAAATTCTGGCCCGGGGGCCAATCACGGCCCGCGGTCAGATTTTATACGGCCCACAGCTTGGGTTTTATATTACACTAGTCAACATTTGCTAGGGATCAGGACTATAACTTTGCTATATTCGGGGGTGTAATTCTGGAAACTTGACAGTTTATTTTCCCAGTGGAGTACAGCCTGCGGATGCGGATGGTGGCCACACACATTATTGACATCACACCGTATGTGTTTCAGAACATTCTGAGTGGTTTCAGTGAAAACAAAATTGGAAGAGTAATTGTTGTGAACTCTAATTTCTAGGGTTGTATCACCCTTTTGCCTGAAACTGCAATGAAAATTTATGTTTTTTTTTATCTTTTGGTCCATTTTTCTTTACATGACTAGCCAAAGTACACACATACAGGGTGGGGAAGCAAAATTTACAATGAACATTTAGTTGTTTTTTCTCAGCAGGCACTACGTCAGTTGTTTTGAAACCAAACATATATTGATGTCATAATCATACCTAACACTATTATCCATACCTTTTCAGAAACTTTTGCCCATATGAGTAATTAGGAAAGCAAACGTCAAAGAGTGTGTGATTTGCTGAATGCACTCGTCACACCAAAGGAGATTTCAAAAATAGTTGGAGTGTCCATAAAGACTGTTTATAATGGAAAGAAGAGAATGACTATGAGCAAAACTATTACGAGAAAGTCTGGAAGATACTATTAAAGAAGAATGGGAGAAGTTGTCACCCGAATATTTGAGGAACACTTGCGCAAGTTGCAGGAAGCGTGTGAAGGCAGTTATTGAGAAAGAAGGAGGACACATAGAATAAAAACATTTTCTATTATGTCAGTTTTCTTGTGGCAAATAAATTCTCATGACTTTCAATAAACTAATTGGTCATACACTGTCTTTCAATCCCTGCCTCAAAATATTGTACATTTTTCTTCCCCACCCTGTAATATATGAAGTCACCCAAAACATTATACAACATCAATTATTGTGCAAATATAAAACTGATCCCTAGCAAATGTTGATTAGTATATATTATTCATGGCCCGCTTGGACTGTTGAACCGAGTACATGAATCACAAAAGGTTCAAAATGCAGTTCCTCCTTTCACCTCATGGTGGCAGCACCACTCTAACTCTATCGGGCTCTGTGACCTCACCGTGAACCTTTTTCGCTAATTTCTAACCACGGCGCCTGTAAATAAAAAAAACGAAAGTTGACAGTGAGGGGCGCCGCTTCCAGGAGAGATGGGAATTACAATTTTTTTTCACTGAAAATCGAGGCGTTTGTGTTTGCCTAATTTGTCAAGAGAATTTTGCCTTGTTTAAGGAATTCAGTGTAAAGAGACACGAGCAGACAAAACATGCTAACGCATACGACAAGCTAGCAGGGAGTGAGCGCTCCGAAAAAGTGAAGAAAATTCAAGCTGCTTTAAACTCACAACAGTGACTCTTCATGTGAACCTGGGAGTTCAGTGAATTCACCACCAAGGCAGGCTACCAAGTTGCCAGGTTAGTTGCCTCTAACTGCTGGTGTTATGTACTTGTAGATGTGACACAAAATATTACTTTCTGAAGGATTTTGTGAAAGACAAGAGTAAGAGTCATACGTTTACATCTTAAATGTTAACAGACTTTGCATTACTGAGTAATGATTACTCATATAAGTCATGTTTAAAATGAATGTGGGGTTAAGATTTTTATCAACTTGGAAGTTTAAGATACTCTATACAGTTTGTTCTATGTTATCTGACTCCAGATGTGAAAGGAAGGCAGAATTGTTTTTTTTGTTTTTTTTTTAATTTGTTCACACCTGAGTGGCTTAGATTTGGTTACATTGCCATTTAAAAAAATTATATTGTGACAATGAAAATAAAATTGTTGTAGAACAGCGCATTTATATGTAATTTTTACTGTTTAAAAAATGTCTGAAGGGACCATTGGCCCCTGGCAATGTCCACATTATCAGATCTGGCCCTCTCGAAAAAAAAGTTTGGACACCCCTGACTTAACCCTTTCATGCATAGTGGTCACTACAGTGGACAGCTATTCTACAGCTGTTCTCTTCTCATATTTTCAAGGATTTTATTGTTTTAGTTCCATATCAGCCAACACAGTGGACGTTTATGCACCATCCCATACACTGACATTCATACCATTACTGAAACTTTGCTGTTCTTGATAAACCTGATCTGTAGTAACATGTTTGAGTGGAAATCAGGTGTTTGTTATTGTTGTTAGACTGTCATTAACATTTTTTTTTTCTTTTTGCATATAATCTCCATAAAGTGAGTAATAACTATTTTTAGAGTTTGCTAAAATGTGACAAAACATCTTTAGCCCTATCAGCCCACCCGCGGGCTGAAAAAATTATATTAACCCTTTCATGCATGAATTAATTAGTCGAGAATTTTTTTTTTTTTTTTTTATGTTTTTATTCCTCTTTAGGCATGAAAAAACGATGCGACTGAATTTTTTTTTTTTTAAGAACTTATTTTTCATGGAGTTACAAAAATGTCCACTCATCTGAACACCATGCATTTAATTTTTGAAGCAAAGAAACATGTATTTAAAACCCATCATCAGAAAGTGATATACTGTGTGAAAACTATGAAATAATAACATTTTTCATGTAGCTGATATTTTCTCACATTTCAACATACTCTAATACTAGTTATTACTCATTTCATGGAGATAATATGCAAAAAAAAGAACAACTTTTTGATTAAGACAACTTTTATTTATAGTCTTTTAACAATTAACAATTGATTTACACTAAAACATACTACTGCAGATCAGGTTTATCAAGAACAGCAAAGTTACAGTAATGGTGTGAATTACAGTGTATGGGATGATGCATTAAGTGTCCACTGTGTTGGATGATATGAAACTTAAACAACAAAACCCATGAATTTAACAAGAGAACAATAGCTGTCCACTGTAGTGACCAGTATGCATGAAAGGGTTAATATTCATCTACTATAAAAATATAATAAATCAGGACAGTGAATGTTAATTCAACTTTTGCTCAAAGTTTAGACCCTAATGTTAATAAAAGTACATCAAAAGTGTATTTTAGTGCAAACTTTAATGTTCAAACATGATTTTTAATCTTTGTGGGGTGAAATATACGCTATTAAAAATCTCCGACACGAACAATTCATTTATGCATATCATCGTCAATCCAGCTGAAAAAAAAAACAGGCAAAGACAAAAAAAATTCTAATTTCTATTGTAGTTTGTTACAGTTTACTCAGGCATAGTAATAGATACAATATTTTAGACAATGGGAATAGATTCTGTGAGGTCTGTAAATGTCCATAGACACCAAGAACATCCATATGAACCTTATTGTTGTGAAGTAATTCTTCACTTACTTTGGGTATGTCTTTTTAGGCATTTTTCCCCTGAAAATATGGTCAGGGTTTAACAGGTTAACAACATTTTAAAAATTATTTCATAGTTTTCACACAGCGTATCAGTAAATATATGTTTCTTTGCTTCAAAAAATTAACCCTTTCATGCATAGTGGTCACTACAGTGGACAGCTATTCAAAGGTGTTGTTCTCTTGTATATTTATGGATTTTGTTGGTTTAGTTCCATATCAGCCAACACAGTGAACACTTATGCATCATCCCATACACTGTAATTCACACCATTACTGTAAATTTTCTGTTCTAGATAAACCTGATCTGCAGAAACATGTTTGAGTGTAAAAAATTTCTAATTGTTACTAGACTGTTATTAACTTTTTTTTTTTTTTTTTTTTAACAAAAAGTTTTGTTTTGTTTTTGGCAAATTATCTCCACGCAGGTATGTTAAAATGTGAGAAAACATCAGATTAGCAGTATTAATGTTTTTATTTCATAGTTTTTATGCAGTATATCAGTAAATGCATGTTTCTTTGCTTCTAAAATGAAACGCATGGTGTCCAGCTGAGTGGATATTTTTGTAACGCCTTGAAAAATAGGTTCATAAAAAATTAAATCACATTATTTGTTTGTTTTTTCATGCCTAAAAAGGAATTAAAAAAAAAAAAAAAAAGGAAAAAAAATCTTGATTAAGCTTCTCATAATTAATGCATGAAAGGGTTAAACACATGGTGTCCAGCTGAGTGGACATTTTTGCAACTTCATGAAAAATAGTTCATAAAAAACTATTTCGATCGCATTTTTTTTTTTTTTTTTTCATGTCTAAAGAGGAATAAAAACACTCATGCAATTAAGGGTCTCACAATCCATGCATGAAAGGGTTCAAGTGAATTAGTGGTACACAAGCTGAGAGAGGAGCTATAGCACAGTAGTGTACAGTTCACTGGGCAACCTTTACCACCCAAGACCAAACAGGAACAAACAGATACACAGAAATGTACCATTTCATGCTCAGATAGATACGACTGATTTAGATTTCCCCATTTTCTCCTTATTTTGCAAGTGTCTCTAAACAAAATGACTGTAGTCACGCATCATTAGGGGTGTTCATACATACTATACAGATGCTCTGTAAGAAAAAAAAAATCATAATATGTGATTTTTATTACTTTTCTAATAATTTTTACTTTGGGAAATAAAGCCGAGATATTATAGAGATAAATCTCCAACACTGAGTACATACAAACTATCTAAAAGCTGAAGTAAGATTAGCTGTTTTAATTTGAAAACACAACCACTAAAAATAAATCACATTTTGTTTTTTATCACAAATCCCAACCATACATACATACAATGGTTCACGAATAACCCCTTTTCAGTAGCTATTGTCTTTAATTAAATTCTTATTTAGGTAATATGGGCATAATTTTTTTACAGCAACACACATTCATTTGATTGGCAGACATGAACAAACAAGGGAACCAATCAAAAACAAGACATAAACTGCAGGTCCCATACTGCCTCATATCCAAAATACTGAATCAATCCATCATGTTTTGAATAACTGAATACATTTCTATATTAATCCAGTGCATTTGCAGCAGTAACAGCTGAGTACAAAACACTGTTTTGGTTTCTATTGCTAACATTACTAAAGCTAATTTGCCCCCCTTGCATGACAACTGGATAGAGGGTGATTTTCCCCAGACATCACTCATTTCAATTATATTAAGGCTTAAGGTTGTGCATAATTAAAGCTGTGCAGCTGATATTGACAGATCAGTGAGTGCTTCAACATAAAGAGCTGAAGTCCCGCCTCCCCCGGTGTGCCCCATGGGAGATAATTTGGAAAAAAATAGAGGGTATGCACGTGACGTTACCGCTAGCAGAAGTCACCACGGTTCCGCCCACTGAGTGGCAGAAAGAGGGAGATGAGTGACAGCGTTGGCTTCAATACTGTCTAAACTGAAGAACAATATTCAATAAAAAATGGGGAAGAGCTGTTTTGTGATTGATGGTATGAACAGGTTTGAAAGCAGTCGGAGCTATCGTTTTACAGACACCGAAAGACAAAGAAAAGAGAAGTAGATGGATCCACAAATCCAGGACACCAAACCTACATTTGTGGATCCTGTTTGGTGTCAGCTTACATTAATTTATGCTGTATTTTTGAGTAAAATCAGACCTTAAATGACGTTTTGTTTTGGCTAACATTACTTCTTAGTAAAGCTCTTCGTTTCATGATCAGATCTTTCATGGTTTTTGTGTTCATTTTGTGATTCTGAACCTTGTGTTCCTACATGATTAGTAAACTAACTTAAACTGAGGCTAACCTACTTAGCTTAGCGGCCGACAGGCCGTAAGCTATTGTCATCATGCAGCATCCATCGTCGTTGTCGTCTGTTACAAAAATTTCAATTGTCTTCTTCTCCGAAACTACAATTCTGATTGACTTCAAACTTGGTATACAGCTTCTTTATGATGATGTCAACAAAAGTCAGTGAAATTATTTGGATCCGGATCTGATTCTGGATTTGGTGCGACTTTGAAAAATTTCCCCATTATAAGAGATAGGAAGTGGATCGATGCAATAACTCAGTAAATATAAATGATATCCAGTGTAAATTTCTCCAGTCCAGCCCTGATGGGGAGATGACCCAAACATAATGTCCACATGCTGATCAGGATCTTCTTCTGGATCCGGGAACTTGCGGAAAATTTAACATGGGCTCTTATGGGGAAAAAATTTCAATCATCTTCTTCTCCCAAACTCCAGTTCTGATTGACTTCAAACTTGGTATACAGCTTCTGTATGATGATGTCAACACAAGGTATTGAAATTATTTCAATCCAGATCTGATTCTGGATTTGGTGTGACTTTGAAAAATGTTCCCATTGTAAGAGATAGGAAGTGGATTGATCCAATAAATCAGTATCAATGATATCAAGTTGGAATTTGAACTTTTTACAGATCTGATTGGAATATGACCAAAACATGGGATATTTATGTAATATAATAAATACAAATAGCTGGGTGATAATAAATGGCATCTGGATACTTTTCCCAAAGCTTTTCATTTGGCTGGTAAGCTACAGGGCCATTGGTCCTATTTTTTTTTTTTTTTTTTTTTTTCAAATATGGGGGAACTGGAGAATAAAGCTATGACAGAGTATTAGGGCCACATAAGAAAATAAAAACACTTGTCACTATGAGTATAAAGTCATAAAATATCTATATAAAACCTGTAATTTTATAATAAAGTTGAATACAAAAAAATAGGACAGTTTCCATGTCAGTTTCTGTGACTTTCAGAAGTGTAGCCTATCTATGTATTTTTAGTCTGATACTTCCAAAATGTTATGACAAACTGAAACTTTCTTGTAAAATTATCTTTAAAACTGACAAACATCATATATTTAAATGATATCTTAATTCAAAGGGGATCCAAAAATGATGGAGGTAAATTAACAAGACCATCAGATGATTCTGTTCTGAAGGTTACTGGAGCTTAATCACAATACAAAACCTGTTAGCATAACTCAGCTACATTAGCTATGTCACCATGTATGTTGGGTCATGTGGTCTGCTAGCCTGCTAATTAGCCCAGTTAGCAGTAATTAGTGTGTTTGCAACACAACTGTAAGTCTTAACTTTCATTAAGCATCTAAATGACTTTGTTAAACAACAGCATTAGTAAATATGGTTGGTGTTTTCAGTAAGTTAGTATTCTCTTGATTTTTTTTATTTTTTTTAAAGCCAAAAAATGCTGTATTAAGGGTGTCAAATCATTCCTCAAAAATCCACAAAATAGACTGTTTATGTACAGTCTATGTTTCTGGGACATTCTTACACAGTGAAAAAATAGAGCAACATAATACAAGATAAATAATATTCTACATCTCAGCTTTCTTTTCCAAAAATATATAACCCATTAGTAATCACATTTAGATTTGTAAATTAAATTAAATTAAATTAAACATTTTTTTCAGGAACTTTAACAGATAAGAGTTACTTGTATGTTGTATTTTTATGTAATACCATCACATATAACTAATGCTGATATTACATTCAACACTAGTAAAAGGCATTTTATGCAAAAGGATTTAAGCATTTTGGGATAAAACATTTACTAGTAAAGGTGTTTTTCATTTATGTTGACAAAGGAACAAAATTGCATTTCTTTCCTTCCCTATGGTAACATTAAAGTATATAATGGGATGAATATGCGTCTAGTCAATATTTGAGTAAATGTTTTCTATCAGAGCTTTAATGAAGGAGCAGAAGCCAATAAATAAACATGGTTGAGATTCGACTTTGGAAGCAGGCTGAGTGACTTTATGTGCAGTTTATTTTAATACTGGGTACACTATAGGCACCAAAGCTCACAGATTCCCAGGGTAACACCATCTTTGAGGTAGATATTTGTTAGAGCAAACAAATAGCTTTCCATTGACTAACACTAGGTCTGTTTACGCTGACACTCGTGAAAATGGACCTTGATGCACAGATTTGTTCCTTCTGTTAATACTACTTTTATGTGCCTCCTTGTTGCAATATTCGCTGAAGATTGAATTCAGGGATTTTTTTTTTTTTCTACAATGACACAAACAACTCTTCCATATATTATCAAGAGGGCTCCAAAATACTTCTGGTTTTGTAGTTTGAAGGCATGAGTCTTTTTCTATTCTGCTATGGTACTTTAACCCATAAAGACCCAGTGCTACTTTTGTGGCAGTTTCCAAATGACTTTTTCTCTCTATTTAACCATTTTAAAGTGATTTATCACCCTTTATTATTATATTATCCGCTATATTTTTTTTTTTTTACATTTTTCAGTGAAATCTGGTATTTTCCTATGTTTAATTCACTGATCATGTAAATGCTCATATTAACCCATAAAGACCCAAGCATACACCAGCGACCAAAATCATCTACTAATCTAAAATGTTTAATACCTGTTGAGCCACTAATCCTATCAATACATGTAAATAACACTGGGTTACAAAAAAAAATGTTTTTTGCAAGTTGTCTAGGTAATTAGGACCATTTTGCACCGCTAAATCCAAAAATGACATCTGTTTTTCTCAATCAGGTCCGGTTTTTTTTGCTAATTTGATTTGGAAAAATTTGATCTTCTCACAAAATTGATTACATTTTTGTGACTTTATCAGTTGATTTTTTCTATAGTTCTCACCCAAAATAGGTTTTAAGAGAAAAAAAAAAATCATTTTCTAACAGGATTCCTGTTAGGTACAATGGTGTATTCACCGCAGATGTAGCAGAATACGTCAGGCTTATTTTTGCAAGATCTTCTAGTTGAAGCCATTTCATTCACCTGTAATATTAAAAAAAAGCCATTAATCATAAATTGGCAAAAGTAAAATCTTCAGAACTCGTTTATTGCAAGAAATATGAAAGATTTTTGTATCATATGATGTGAAAATGCCCATAAATGTAAGGAAAAATGTTAAAAAGCCAATATGTAGCATAGTTCAGAAAGTTGACCTGATTGAGCAAAATTAATGTGATTTTTGGAATTCAGCACACCAAAATTATCCTAAATCAGCTCAAAAAACTTAAACAATAAATTTGTCGTTGACCAGTTTAATAGAAGGTATTAAACATTTCATATCAGTAGATACTTTTGGCCACTGGTGACAGTTTGGGTCTTTATGGGTTAACATGAGGAACAGCATGGTTTTTTTTTTCCCTTTTGACAATGTAGACACTGCAGAGGATTTGTCCCCACAGTGGTTTCCTGCAGCTCCCTCACTCAGGGCAGGCATGACAGCGAGTCCAGCTCGGGAGCCTGCTCATCCCGTTTTCTGGTCTTGTATTTGGTCCACATGAATAATAAAGCTCCTGGCAAGCTGGGCTGGGGTTACATTTGTGGTTGTGAGCAGGAAGGGTTAGAGCCAACTCTGAGCGACAGCAGCTATTGATCAGAGACAGACAGGAGATGGTACTGAATACAATCAAGGCAGACCCAGTGTTTATTCTCTCCCTCCTTCTTTTCATACCACCACCCTCTATTTTAAGATCATCCTTTTGCTCCGTGTCTTTCCTGTCTTCTAATTTTGCCTTTCGCACAATTTTCCTGTGAAACTCTCATTTGTATGTGTGCACGCTTTCTTCATTTTTTTTTTCCCTCTCTTGTTCTTACTTTTCTGTCTGTCTCCATCTGCCTCCCTCATCCGTTTCTTTCCTCTAACCTTAAGCCTCCGTGTTTATTTTACCACCTTGATTGAATCACAGCTGATTCCAAATCAACACCTACACCTCACACGCCATCTCTCAGAAACATCTGTACAGACTATATTTAAACCTTGTCTTGTAACATCTTCACCACCAGGGGGAAGAGGAAAAGGTAAAAAAAAAAAAAAAAAAAAAAAAGTAGGCCATATTTGGGCCTGCAGCAGCTCTTTAAATGAAACAAGAATGAAAAGCTACTGTGTTTTCATATAACATGCTGTCTCGACAAAAACACATTAATGATGTAAGTGGAACATAGAGAGACTGGCCTTCTTATCTTGGCCTGTTCGGCTGTGAAATGCTTTCGAAACTGACAAAACCTATTTACTTTATCAAAGAGAGGGTGATATTGACTAAAACAGATCCACATCGTTTGGCGCTACTCTGCCAATTGCGAGATCTTCCAATTTTTCAGGCAGTTCAAATAGCTGACAGACTGTTCCGATGAGTTGTGGGTTGTTGATTAGTTGCTGTGATGCATTAAGGAAAACATGAAAACAACATTTCATGCATATTACACAATAATAGATGCACAAATAACTTGCTTTCATACATTATGTAGATTAATACTTTCATTTAAAGGCCTTATGTTCCACCGAGTCGACTTCCGCCTCCCATTTGGGACTTGCTGTCATAATAAGAACAACAAATACAGTCATGGTACAACCACTGTTGAAAACATATTTCAAATTAGCTTGACTATCTTAGCATATAGGGCATAATTCTTTGGCTTTCTGGGGTTTCTGTATCTGATTTATATGCAGCTGCACTCCCACTCCCCTAATGTCACACTAAAACTATGGAATTAAAGTATTTTGTAGCTAGAAATTCCCTCAGGCTGGTCCCTCGGAACAGCTTTCAGGCGACGGCGTTCCACTCTTTTGTGTGTCTCAGTCTATTGATGCTAATGAGATGGTAATCTGAATGAGGGTCAGCTGTGCTAAATGCCACTCACAGACATCAATCACGTCCCTTGAGTAACTGGCAGGCACAGTGCCACATTTTCAAAACTCTATTCCTTTCCTAATTGAATTCCCTCAACCGTTTAGGAGTCCATCAAATGACATAGTGTTTAGAGGGCAGTGTTCATAAATTCGGGATGCGCTCTGTTTTCTTTGCAATCTGAGTGGCAGAAGTAATGACTGTGATCGAGAGAATCTGTTGTCGTGTTACAAACGGACAAGGAGAGCCGCAGTAAGGCCCGTAGTCATGGCGCAGCCTATCTATCCATGATGATAAACTTTCCTGCCATGGGCCACCAATACCCAAGGATACACAAAGAAGTATCCGCCGCCGGTGTCACTCAAGATTGATCCCTTCTCCCAGTGGGGCAGACACTGGTAATTACACTGCACAGAGACAACATGGCATCCATTCCCAACAAACAGCCAAGAACAATGCAGCTGGCAGTTCAATTAGGAGGAGCTCTGTTTATTAGCTATAAGTTTGAGCTGTTAATTAACGGCGGCAAAAGAATGCCGCTGATGCCGGCTTGTTGTCTTCTTGTGTTTAAATTAGGAACAGTAAATAGGGGGAATATGCAAGGTCTTCGATAGGGCATGCCAACATACCGAGTTGCAAAAATAACAAGCTTGTTTGCACTGAAAAAACTTCCCATGTCCATCCATCCATTTTCGGGGACGCCAAAGCCTATCCCGGCTACGTACAGGCGAAGGCAGGGTACATCCTGGACATCGCAGGGCCGACATACAGGGTGGGGAAGCAAAATGTACAATATTTTGAGGCAGGGATTGAAAGAGTGTATGACCAATTAGTTTATTGAAAGTCATGAGAATTTATTTGCCACAAGAAAATTGACATAATAGAAAATGGTTTTATTCTATGTGTCCTCCTTCTTTCTCAATAACTGCCTTCACACGCTTCCTGAAACTTGCGCAAGTGTTCCTCAAATATCCGGGGGACAACTTCTCCCATTCTTCTTTAATAGTATCTTCCAGACTTTCTCGTAATAGTTTTGCTCATAGTCATTCTCTTCTTTCCATTATAAACAGTCTTTATGGACACTCCAACTATTTTTGAAATCTCCTTTGGTGTGACGAGTGCATTCAGCAAATCACACACTCTTTGACGTTTGCTTTCCTGATTGCTCATATGGGCAAAAGTTTCTGAAAAGGTATGGATAATAGTGTTAGGTATGATTATGACATCAATATATGTTTGGTTTCAAAACAGTTGACGTAGTGCCTGCTGAGAAAAAAACAACTAAATGTTCATTGTAAATTTTGCTTCCCCACCCTGTATACAAATGAACAACCATTCACTCTACGTGTGATTTCGATTAACCAATTAACCTATGTCATTACATGTCTCTGGATGCTGGGAGGAAGCTGGAGAACCCAGAGAGAACCCACACAGACACAGGGAAAACACGCAAACCCCACATGGTGCCATAGTGCGATCCACTGCACCACCAGTATAGATCTGTAAATAAGCAATGTTTATGTTTTCTTACAATCCAGTCACTGGTGTGATAGGTATGTCAACCAGAGGTGATTTCTCATAGACTGCAAGGGAGGCTGGGCTTCCCCTACAATTATGAAAATTAAATGGTTAAATATGTTCGGTTGTGTTGACATTTCATTGACTACAAATGTGTTAGAACACGTTCATCCCACAGTCGAGTTCATTCAGAATCAGCTTTATCACAAATCAACAGACTCGATGTTGTTCACTTCTCATACATTCCCATTGCGCTGTTTTCTCATACAATCTCTGCTCAGTGCATTTGCCCGTAGACGCTCAGTGTCCATGCACTTCAATGGGACTGAGTGGAACAGTATTTTTCATTGCCTTAAAACTGGATGGTAATTGGATAAATACCACGATGTTGTCCCGCCCCCGGACGCTCGGCGTCTCTGAGGGTGAATGGAGCTGTGGGCAGAGCTTGGCCGGGCTGGACGCCAGGCTTCCACGTGCTGATTGGAGGATCAGTCGAAAGGCTGAATCCTGTTTGAATGACAGCTGTTTTCAGATCTACTCCTTCACTGACACAGTTCAGTTTAATACCGTCACACATTCTGCTGTGAAATCAAGAGAGAAACCACTACGAAATTACTTGTTCATTTCTTGCACAGTAAATAAAACACACTCATTGTACTTCCTTGTTTCAATTTAACATAATTTCAATGTTTTCTTGTTTAGTTGGTCCGATAAGGTCACTGACCATTTTGTTAAAAAGGAACGGAGGGCCGAATTTATGTTTAAATAACTTGACCTTTTTTTTAATGTAAGCCGACAATGAGCTTCCCCTCTCTGAAAGACGAGCAGCCGCCACGGATGTCAACATTTCTTCATCAAAAATACTGTATGTTGTCAACATTTTCTAGTGTGTTTTAACCTCTCGTCATGTAATCCAACTGTTTTTCTCAGAAATTAGATTCATATGGGTGCGTGATTTACTTTTCTTTTTAAAGTGGGAAAAGATAAAGTTTTCTGTTCGTGGACAAAAGAAAGAAGCAGCTTTTCCGGAAAAATAAAGGACTGGTTGTAACGTTTTCAAACTGGAATCACCGCTGTTTTTAGTGCATTTGTTTTTCTATTGTTTTAGTTGAAAATTATGAATATGGAAGTGTTTATATAAAAAAAGGCTTAACTAATATGTGAATAACTCATAATTAATATATGTAAATGTGTAAAGTTTATAAGAAATCTGGTGCTTTAGGAGATGTTTTGTGTATAGTTTGGGGTGTAGTCGTTGGAGTACCATAACATTTTGTGGAATGTTGAGATATTTTAGAACTGTTTATTATTATTGTCGTTGTTATTTTATTTTGTGATTTTGAATACAGTGTTGCTGTTTGTAATTGAGAAAGAGTCAAAAATGTAAATAGGAAAATCAGTTTTATCTTTTTTTTTTTTTTTGCTCAAAATGTCATTTTTTCCTGAAACTTACCAACGTCCAAATGTTTATAACTCAGGAACAAATGAAGATAGAATTAAATAATTTTTTTTTGTGTTTAACCCTTTCATGCATGAATTATGAGAACCGTTATCGAGATTTTTTACCTGAATGTTTTTATTCCTCTTTAGGCATGAAAAAAAACAAAAAAACATTGTGATTGATTTTATGAGCCTTTTTTTTCATAGAGTTACAAAAACGTCCACTCAGCTGGACACCATGTGTTTAACCCTTTCATGTATACTGGTCACTACAGTGGACAGCTATTCTACAGCTCTTCTTTTGTATATTCATGGATTTTGTTGTTTTGTTTTTTTGCACATATTTTTATTAAAGTTTTAACACATTACATATTTTTTCTGTCATGAATTGGTAACATTGTGTAGATCTCCCTTGAACGTAATAGTCATAGTTTTCACGCAATTTATCAGTAAATACATGTTTCTTTGCATCAAAAATTGAATGCATGGTGTCCAGCTGAGTGGACATTTTTGCGACTTCATGAAAAATAGATTAATACGATTTTTTGTTATTATTATTATTATTATTATTATTATTATTATTATTATTACTATTTTTTATGTTTTTTTTAATTTTATTTTTAAAATTTTTTATTTATTTTTCATAAGAAAGTTTTCAATCGCATTGTTTTTTTTTCATGCCTAAAGAGGAATGAAAACACTCAGGAGAAAATCTTGATCAAGGTTCTCATAATTCATGCATGAAAGGGTTAATTTTAGAGGCAAAGAAACATGCATTTACTGATATACTGTGTGAAATCTATGAAATCCTTTTTTTTTTTTTTTTTTTTTTAACATAATAGAGATAATATGAAAAAAAAAAAAAAAAACCCTCAAAAACCTTTGGTTTAAGACAAAACAAAACTGTTAATTACAGCAATTATAGTGATTTTTTTTGGTTTGTTTTTTTTGTTTTTTTTTACACTCAAACATGTTAGTGCAGATTAGATTTATCTAGAACAGCAAAGTTACAGTAATGGTCTGAATTGCAGTGTATGGGATGATGCGTCCACTGTGTTGGCTGATATGGAACTAAAACAATAAAATTCATGAATAAACAAGAGAACACCTTTGAAAAGCTGTCCACTGTAGTGACCACTATGCATGAAAGGGTTAAAAGTTAAAGTTCTTTCTTTTGATGTATTCAGTGTTCACACACTCCAAACACAACATGTTCAGTGGACCTTCAAACATTAGTGGATATGACCAAAAAAGGCTGACGCTGGCAGGGAAAGAGTTGCGTACAATTAAATACCAACTCGACAGGTGAGTGATCTGTCATGCAGACCTGTCAATCAAAGTCCAACAAAGCAGATGTCAAAGCTTTCTGTCCTGTGATCTGATTGAAGGAGGAAATATTTAAAGATGGACCTCATCTCTTGTTAAAAGTTCCAAATAAAATGGACGAGGCTGGAATAACTCTTATATAAAAATACTGACTTATTAGTAAGTTACTGTAAGTCTATGGGAGCCAGGATTTTGGAACCAGTCTCAACTTGGCGATACTTTTGCATCGTCTTCATTTTGGAGCTGAGGTCCTTAACTCATGGTTTACACACAAACAGTACTCAGTTAGGATTTGGAAAAGATACCAGGAAAAATACTGCTGAGATGTGATAAAAATTGGCAAGTATTTGTAATATTTACCTCCGCCAAGGAGGTTATGTTTTTGCCAGGGTTTGTTTGTCTGTCTGTTTGTTTGTCTGTCCGTTAGTGTGCAACATAACTCAAAAAGTTATGGACAGATTTTGATGAAATTTTCAGGGTTTGTTGGAAATGGGATAAGGAAGAAATGATTAAATTTTGGTGGTGATCGGGGGTGGGGCACTGATCAGCCTTGGCGGAGGTCTGCGCTCTCCAAGTGCTTCTAGTTAACCCTTTCATGCATGAATTATGAGAGCCTTAATCAAGATTTTTATTTTTTTTTCCTGAGTGTTTTTATTCCTCTTTAGGTATGGAACAAAAAGTGACTGAAATGTTTTTAATGAACCTATTTATCATGGGGTTACAAAAATGTCCACTAGGCTGAACACCATTTGTTTAATTTTTGAAGCAAAGAAACATGTATTTACTGTCCTACTGTGTGAAAACTATGAATTTTTTTTTTTTTTTTTAAACGCTGCTAATCTGATGTTTTCTCACATTTTTGACATACTATAATACTAGTTATTACTCAGATACTATGCAAAAAAAAAAAGAAAAAAAAAAACTTTTTGTTTTAAAGAAACTGTTCATTACAGTCTAATTGATTTACACTCAAATATGTTAGTGCAGATCAGGTTTATCAAGAACAGGAAAGTTAAAGTAATGATATTAACTGCAGTGTATGGGATGGTGCATAAGCGTCCACTGTGTTGGTTGATATGGAACTAAAACAAACAAAATCCATGAATATACAAAAGAACAGCTGTGGAATAACTGTCCACTGTAGTGACCAGTATGTATGAAAGAGTTAATTCAAATCATGTTTTTTGCCCTTAACTGAAGGGCTTTTTGCTTAAATCTAAAACCCTAATCAGTACCCCACTCTCTTGTACAGAATGATTCTGTGAATAATCAGATGAGTAAAACATGGCGTTTATGGAGAACTGAACCTGTCATATTGAAAAACGTATACAGAAATATAAAAATGGCTTGATAAGTTCATTTCCGTACCATTTATTTATCTATTTTGTCCTTATTTATATTTTTCCTTATTTAATTTTTATCCCTGCATTTGTTTCTGTGTTGTTTTCCATTTACATTTTCTTCAATAGTCCCCCTTTTGCATTTTCTTTGTCTATTTATTTCTACTTCGCCTATTTATTTCTGTATGGAGTATGAATAAAATGTAAATAGAAAGCAATGCAGAAATAAATAGAGGAAGAAAATACAAAAGGGGGAATACTGAAGAGGTAAATATGACTATGAATAAAAAAAATGACAATAAATTAATAAGATGTCAGATGAAAATAAAAAATATAGAAATAAACAAGAAAAGAGATAAAGAAAATGGAAATAGAAAGGAACACAGAAATAAATGCAGGGATAAAAATTAAATAAGGAAAAATATACATAAGGACAAAATAGATAAATAAATGGTACAGAAATTAACTGATCAAGCCATTTTTATATTTCTGTACATATTTTTTTGCTTACCATTTCCATTTTCTTTATCTCTTTTCTTGTTTATTTCTATATTTTACTTTCATTTGACATCTTATTAATTTATTGTCATTTTTTTAAAAATTCATAGTCATATTTACCTCTTCAGTATTCCCCCTTTTGCATTTTCTTCCTCTATTTATTTTTGCATTACTTTCTATTTACATTTTCTTCGTACCCCATACAGAAATAAATAGGCGAAGTAGAAATAAATAGAAGAAGAAAATGCAAAAGGGGGAATATTGAAGATACTGTAAATGGAAAACAACACAGAAATAAATGCAGGGATACAAATTAAATAAGGAAAAATATAAATAAGGACAAAATAGATCAATAAATGATATAGAAATTAACCTATCAAGCCATTTTTATATTTCTGTACATATTTTTCAATATGGCAGGTTCAGTCCTTCATAGACGTTATCTTGCTATTGAAAAAAAAAAAATGTTTTGGTAAAGGTTAGCAGTGCAAGCACATAAAATATAATAATAATGAAACTTAGAAATTCAATGCTTAACCATACTAAACAAGCCACTTTAATACACCCAGACCTTAACTATGGATCCCTCAATAAAAACAACAACTATATATTATTAATTGTTCCCCTTTACAGATGAAGGATTCCTATTCCATTTATATCCAGATTCACTAAAGCTGTACAAATTAGTGAAGGCACATTCCATAAATAGCACTGAAGGGAGTGGCTAATTATAGTGACTCATAAAGTCATGAGCACAGATGTAGGGTTAGGGAAATTAGCAGAGAGCCAGATTGTAGACAGACAAACCTGATGAGGGGATGAAAGTGTGGGGATGTGGGGGTTCTACTCCCACAAACACACACTGTTACTGTAATGCAGTAGTTGTCAACCGGGAGGGTACAAGCATATGGGGGGGTCACGAATGATACTGTCCTACGTGCATGCGGGTGTGTTAGTGACTACATTGTAAAAAAAAAAAATCCCATAAAAAAAACTGTATTATTCCAGCAGTAATACTGTAAAATAATGGAAAATAACCATCTCATAAAAATATGGTAATTTTCCATGATTAAAATACAGTTTTTTGCCCTAACTTTACATGAGATTTAGCTTTTTTTCTTTTTTTTTTTTGACTGTTTAATGTTTAATAAAGAATATTTTCATGTAATAAAGCAATCAAATTACCTATAAATATATATATATATATATATATATATATAAATCATTTTCAGTGAGACTAAGTTGTACAATCCACTGATAAAAACTGTATTTGGACAGTTGATCAGTGCTTATACATGTTATACATTCACAAAAACACATTTATTCAACATTTTTGTTGTGAAACCTCCTGTAATTACACAAGATATTTGTCAATTAACAAACAAGTCTTGTTAAACTTACAGAACAAATACTTCTTTTACGGTTAATTGTCAGTAATTTTATCTGGTTTTAATATATTTTTTTACAGTATTAAACTTTAAATTAACAGTTTAATCTCATAAATAGAAAAGAATTATTTGTGAAATTACGATACATTAGCAAATGTATTTTAACTGTATTTTTCTGTGAAAACAGAAAACATTTCTTTTAAAAACTGGAAACTTTATGGTTATTCACAGTTACAGTTTTTTCGTGTTATTTTACATTTGACATGTAAAATCACAGTCTATTTTTGTCATTTCATTGATATTTTCCTGTATCTTAAAAATACAGGAAAAATCTGTAAAATAAAAAGTGAAAATTCTGTTAAATTACGAATTTTTTGTTGTACATTCTGTTGTACATCACAACACTATACCCCCCCCCCCACACACACACACACACACACAGATTGGATTGTGGTCTGTGAGTGGGGGGGCATATCGTCCAGCACATCGTCTACCCCCCCCACCCCCCCCCCCCCCCCCCCCCCCCCGACTCCAGTCACAAATTTTGTTTTCGGGGGGCATCAGCTTGACCACTGGCAGGTCCGTCGCATTACTTGTAGAATTATGTGTTGAGGTCCAGATCGAGGTCTGGGGGTGGGGGTGGGGGTGGGAGGTGCCAGACTATATGCAGGTACATCATGTTACTTGTAGAAGTACCCCCCCCTCCATCCCACCAAGGTTATAATAGTTTGGATTTTGCATTATATTTTAGTTTCATTTAGTTTTGACTTTTTTTCTCTTATTCAGTTAGTTTAATTACACTGTTGAAAAAAAAAAAAAAAACAGAAAATAACCATCTCATAAAAATACTGTAATTTTCCATAATTAAAATACAGTTTTTTGCCCTAACTTTACATGAGATTTTGCTTTTTTTAACGTTTTTTTTTTGACTGTTTAATGTTTAATAAAGAATATTTACATGTATTAAAACAATCAAATTACCTATAAAAAAAAAAATATATATATATATATATATATATATATATATATATATATATATTTTTTTTTTTTTTTTTTTTTTTTTTTTTTTTTTTTTCCCTAACTTTACATGAGATTTAGCTTTTTTTTTTTTTTTTTGACTGTTTAATGTTTAATAAAGAATATTTACGTGTATTAAAACAATCAAATTACCTATAGATATATATATATATAAATAATTTTCAATGAGACTAAGTTGTACAATCCACTGATAAAAACTGTATTTGGACAGTTGATCAGCGCTTATACATGTTATACATTCACAAAAATACATGTATTCAACATTTTTGTTGTGAAACCGCCTGTAATTACACAAGATATTTGTCAATTAAACAAGTCTTGTTAAACTTACAGAACAAATACTTCTTTTACGGTTAATTGTCAATAATTTTATCTCATTTTATTTTATTATTTTTTTTACAGTATTAAACCTTAAATTAACAGTTTAATCTCATAAACAGAAAAGAAATATTTGTGAAATTACGATGCATTTGCAAATGTATTTTAACTGTATTTTTCTGTGAAAAAAGAAAAAAATTCTTTTAAAAAATGGAAATTTTATGGTCATTCACAGTGACAGTTTTTTCATGTTATTGTAAAACCACAGTCTATTTTTTTATCATTTCATTCATATTTTCCTATATCTTAAAAACACAGGAAAAAAAATCTGTAAAATAAACAGTGAAAATTCTTTTAAATTACAGATTTTTTTTTTTTACAGTGTTGAGAAACCCTGCTGTAATGGGACAAACACAAAGTGACAAAGTGTAGGTTTTACACATGTGATTCTGTGGAAGCAGCAAAACAAAGCACAGTGAGAGTGAGCAGAAGGAGGAGATGTGAGTGGTACAGCCAGAGGTGTTCAAGGATGAAAGTAACCCAGACTAAAATAGTTTCTAAAATACTTTGAAACTGCAGTGTCCAACCTGTTCACAAAGGCATATCTGGATCACCACTGCAAGCAAAGTAAATACATGAGAAGGGAGAGGGAGGCTAATTCTACAGAGGAAATGAAAGAAGATAGCACAGCACATGATGGAAAGGAGATGCAGGGAGAAGTGACATTTGTAGCTGCCATGGCGCTGAATTCTGACTTTCATAATTCACAACACAATGTGGTCAAATCTGAGACGTAGATATATTTATTGTAGAAGGTGGGAAGGCTCTTTTTAATATCAGTATAACAGAGGAAGGCTGTTTGTATCTGCTATAGAAGCCAGAAGAAACTGGATATTTGAATGTCATAAAGATGAAGATTTCTGGAATTTGAAAGTGGGTTTTGGCACAAATGTGGGCTAACGCTACCGTTAAGTGTTATTCCAATAAATAGCCACTGGTAATATTAAATGTTAATGTTTGCAGAAGGATGACAGCATTGGCAAGTGACTAAATGAATCAGGCTGACACCGAATGAAATTATAGGTTTCATTAATTGAACTTCCAACATGTTTTATTTGGCCTTGCACAAACTGATAAAATAAATCCAGAAAAAAAAGATATATCATCAACCTTTTAGTAATATTTGCCAAATTTCACATTCATTGCACTAAATTTGCACACCAGCGTCCAAACGTTATTGTTTTTAAGGTACTTTTTTCCAATTATTTGGATAATTTGAAGAACGGTATGAACTGTAAAGCAAAAAAAAAAAAAAAAGTCAAGTATATAGTCTTATTTAATTTATATAATTTCTATTTATACCTCAAGCGTTTTTATTTATTTATTTATTTATTACCAGGAGGTATTGTGATCACTTTGCTTTGTGTGTTTGTTTCTTTGTTTGTTTGTTAGCAGGATAACTCAAAAAGTTATGGACAGATTTTCAGGAAATTTTCAGGAAATGTTGATACTGGCACAAGGAAGAAATGATTAAATTTTGGTGGTGAACGGGGGGCAGATCTGTCTTGGCAGAGGTCTGCGCTCTCCGAGTGCTTTTCTTGTTGTTACTGAAATTTGTTTCTATATATTGGAAATGTTAAAAAATTTTTTGACATGTGACTTTTTTTTTATCCTACTTTGATGTATATTATTACGTATAAATACTGTTCATTAGTTCATTGTTCAATAATAATAATAATAATAATAATAATAATAATAATAATAATAATAATAATACCTAGAAAAGCACTCGCAGATTGCAGACCTCCGCCAAGGCAGATCTGTTGTCCCCCCTGATCACCACCAAAATTGTATCATTTCTTCTTTGTGCCAGTATCAACATTTCCTGAAAAGTTCATGAAAATCCATCCATAAGTTTTTGAGTTATCCTGCTAACAAACAAACATGCAAACAAACACGCAAGCACACAAACACACAAAGCAAAGCGATCACAATACCTCCTGGCGGAGGTAAATAATAATAATAATATAATAATAAATAAAATATATACATATATATATGTATATATATATATATATATATATATATATATATATATAGATATATATATATATATATATGTTTCTTGTATTTGTAGAGTGTTGTTAGCATTAATTACTATACAAGTGCACCAAGTCAACAAAATAGTTAACTTATTCCTAATTATTTTCAGATACTTAATGTGGAAAATTTACAGCTTATACTGTGGCTTTAAATAAGGCGTGATTGAATTGACTTTTGAGTCATACTTTGAAGCTGTCATCAGAGTTGCAAACGATGGTTGTATTTTTCTTAGAGCAAAACTTAAATCTGTGGTAAAGAGATAAAAAAACAAACAGAAAAACAACAAACACAATATATATCACATTGCCATTTTGATGCCATCTGTCAGTACAGTGACTCATCCACTGTAAGACCGTCTGAGCATTTTCTGTTGCTTCAGTCTTAAAATGTAATCAGGATGATGTGATGCACAACTTTACTGTGTCGCCTCTCAAAATACAGACTGGCTTTTGGTGGCGGATTAGAGTTCAGTGTGCAAGATGTGCCAACTGACAATGTCCATGTATTTGGCAAAGATGTGCATGACATGATGTTCTTTGTCAGGGCTGCAAACATAGAGCCATGATTTGAACCGTTGCTGTGTTTGTACAGAGCAGCTTGCGAAAGCTTGATAAATCCTATAAGTATCCGATCACATCTAAATCCAGAGCAATCTACTGCTTGTCCCAGTAAGGATCAAAGCAAAATACGTAGGCGTCCTGGAAGCTCTTGAAACAGCAAAATGCATGCGGTTACACACACTGCACATGGTCTGGACTGGATTATAATAGTAGGCGGGAGCATTTAAGAATATTTTGGCTGGACATTTGAACGGGCATGAGTTGGAGATTAAATGGCAGGCTTTATAAACGGTTCGAGATGTGAGCGTGAGATGGTTGAGTGTTTCCAGCTACAGAAGTTCCCCAACACTGTGTCTGAGTCATTATTTTATAGCAGAAATGTCCCAAAGCAAAATTGCATCAAGTGACTGCCTCAGTCGGAGAACTGAGAGTCACTGCAAAGACTTAAACATCAAGGCTTCAGATCCCTTTCTCTGACTTTAAGAGAATTTCAAATAAGGGAATTGGTTTGTCAAAGTTGTGAGGGGGAGAGAAACACTCCAAAGGAACTCACATAAGACTTTGTATGTGGACTCCGCTGCAGAGAACAAACATACATAAAGGAATCCGCAAGCAGCAGACGGTAGTTTTCATGTTAGACTTCGGACAATGCCGAATTCTCAAGAGGAGAACTAAGAAAAAGAGATAAAATCCAAGACATGATCCTGAACACTTGCCAAGAAGTAAAGCCCATTAGGCAGAACTCTGCAAGCATCTTGTTTCAGCACTTGACTTTGTGCTACAGTACACTATAAAAAAATCTGTAATTTAACAGGATTTTCACTGTTTATTTTACAGATTTTTCCTGTATTTTTAAGATACAGGAGAATATCCATGAAATGACAAAAATAGACTGTGATTTTAACATGTCAAATGTAAAATAACACGAAAAAACTGTAACTGTGAATAACCATACATTTCAATTTTTAAAAGAATTTGTTTTCTTTTTTCACAGAACAATACAGGTAAAACACATTTGCAAATGTATCGTAACTTAATAAATATTTCTTTCTATTCATGAGATTAGACTGTTAATTTAAAGTTTAATACTGTAAAAAAAAAAAATAAAACAAGATAAAATTACTGACAATTAACTGCAAAAGAAGTATTTGCTCTGTAAGTTTAACAAGACTTGTTTGTTAATTGACAAATATCTTGTGTAATTACAGGAGGTTTCACAACAAAAATGTTGAATAAATTATTTTGTTAATGTATAACAATATAAGCACTGATAACTGTCCAAATACAATTTATCAGTGGATTGTACAAGTGGTCGCATTGAAAATTACTTATATATATTTATAGGTAATTTGATTGTTTTAATACATGTAAATATTCTTTATTAAACATTAAAAAGTAAAAAAAAAAAAAAAAAAAAAAAAAAGCCAAATCTCATGTAAAGTTAGGGCAAAAACTGTATTTTAATCATGGAAATTACCGTTTTTTTATGAGATGGTTATTTCTGTTATTTTACAGTAGTTTTTCGGCACCCCCTGCTGCCGGAATAATACCATTTTCTTACAAGTTTTTTTTTTTTTCCTTTACAGTGTATCTCTACCGTTTATCTCCTCTGCAAAGGTATCCAGAGATCAAGGCTCTCTTTTTCGGCACATATACTCACTGAAATCTGTTTTCCCCCATAGGAGGTCAGGCACTTTTATCTGGTGCCCTTTAAAGTACATATACTCAGTGTCCATTAATCTCAACCTACAGCGCCGTGATGTCAAATGTTATGCAACTGCTGCCTTGTCACAGCCAAGAGGCCTTAGGAGGACTCCTATCCTTCACATTGACTCTGACTTTGCTCATGATTGATTGCATGTCTATTTCTTGACAGCCAATATTCTGTTGACCTGCAAGGCGGAAAAAGGTGCCCCTCCCCCCCACACCAATTCCCCCACTGTGGTGGTTCACCATTGGCTGTTGAAGCATATGAATCAGGGCAAGGTTTTATCGTCACCTTCTCAAAGTCGAGCTGAATTATTGTTGAATTACCCCATGTGGCTTACAACAGTTCTGCTACATTGTGCTAATTTGCAAACATGTATCCCACAGTGACTCGTTGTAAAATAAGGTTCGGCATACATAATGCAGTATACCTACAGTAAAGTGGATATCCAGCAAAAAAAGAAATACGGAGGGGTGAATAAAGACATTAAATCTATCATTTTGTTGCAGCAATTAGAGACATTAAAGGCTTGATTTCCAGACATGCGGCCCATGGGATGGAGACAACAGCTGGTAGAAGCATATTTTGCAGGAAAAAAAAAACAAAAAAAAAAACTTTTTTGAGGTGTGAGCTTGAGAATAGCGGCGATATTAGGTGGTTTGTATTGTCAACACTCTTGTTAATCCTCTAATCAAAGCATCCCCTGTTAGAACATATTGCACTTTGTTTCTAAAAACACCTTATCTCATTTACCTTTATTTGTTTTCTTAAGTGTGGAAGCTGCAGTCTCATTTTGGAGCCGAAATCACTGCTGTACAACAGTTTTATTAGTAAGTATAGTAACTGGTGTGTAAACATAACCTTTAAAACTCAAAGCGAGACATAATGACAAACATTTAGTTTCTTTTGGCAGTATACACCTTAGAAAACTGTATTGATCCACAATCTAACACTCTGTAGATATTATATTATAAAAGAAAGTAATCAGATGGTACTATCAATCAGTCAGATCCCTCTATTTTACACCTTATTTTTTATTTGTTCGTTAAACGGGGACAGATGCATAGATAAACTCTGAACAGCCGTGGTTGTTTATGCTAATTTGCACTACCCGTCCAAGGATTTTTATGAAGCCTAAGAAGTTAAATCAGTGCGGTAAGAAGAAAATAAGCAGTAAAAATTCAATAAAGTCCCTCAGGATACAAAAAGGTACATATTTAAAGATGCTACATTTACAGGTTTGATGCTGACTTAACCGGGATTTGATAGCGCTCGTAAAAGAGATGGCATTTGCAACACACTTCAAATGATAAGATATTGAGTTCCACAAATGTGATCTTTGACAGAAACCAGCCTGGGGGTCGATTTGAGAAAAAGGGGCTTAAAATGACGTGTTTACTTCCCTCATGCTGCTGCTTGGTCTCAGTGAGTCCATGTAAAAAAAAAAAAAAAAAGCCACACTGTCATATCCTTATACATACAAAGGTGTGTTGTGTACATGTAACCTGTGACTGAAAAAACTCAATAAAATAAGTTAGGAAAAAAAAGTGACACTGGTCATGGGATTAACTGTTAAATAGAGACAATTCAATAGAACAGAAAACAACGACATTTAAAAGTGCCATCAAATCTGCACAGCATTTAAAAATCTACTATAAACATACACATAAAAGCAGCTAAAACTAGAAAAGCACTCGGAGAGCGCAGACCTCTGCCAAGGCAGATCAGTGCCCCCCCGATCACCACCAAAATTTAATCATTTGTTCTTTGTGCCAGTATCAACAGTTCCTGAAATTTTCATCCAAATCCATCCATAACTTTTTGAGTTAACTTTCACACGGACAGACAGACAGGCAAACTGTGACACGTAGCCCAATAATCTAAAAAAAAAACAAAACACAGTTATGTTAGTTAAATGGATTACTGTTCCAGATTTTTCTTTGTTTATTACACCGGAAAAGTGACTTTGCTGATCCCTGGACAACGTCTACGGGTTTGCAAAGTACCAAAATTGGTGTCTCTTTATCTGGACTACTCCACTTAGGCTGCTGACTAGAGGGGGGGGTCACGTAATTTAAATTTCACTCACCAGTCATGTTTCAGATGGACGGACCAAACCAGGAGAAATGGAAGAACTCACCAAAAAAGAAAGTTTGAGGTTTTAAAAAGTTAAGACAATAGCTTTATTGCTTCAGGCAAAAATAGAAACAATTACAAAAAGAATCTAGCATCAAACACACATTTCGTCACAGAGAGAAAAAGAAAAAAGCTGCCAAAAGGAGTTTTGTTTCTTACCTTTTATAGTTTTTAGTGACTCTTGGAGACTCCCATTATTCAATGACGTCATTCGTCGTACGCTTATTATTGGTTAATGATAGTTACTGGGCAGAACATGTCAGTCACTCCATAAGCTAATTCTAAGAAAAGCACATGCTTTTGCATGTGCACAGCTTTTGCTTAACACCTGCACTGTTAGGCTAGCATGTCTTGACCACAAAAATCCCCTAGTTGGTATTCTGGTTTTTCTGCTCTATGCTCTTTACCACAACTATTTTCTAAAGCTGTAAAATTAGATCTTTTAGGTAGAATCTGACCTCTGCACTAAGTTCAGCACAGACAGGTGTGAGTTCATCAAAACCACACACACACACACCTACACACACACACACACACACACACACACACACAAATCAAGCCTGACTCTTCAGTACCTCTAAAATAAAAAGAATATTACTATTATATAAAAATATTACTCAGAATATAACTTAGACTTGCAAAACTAAAAAGACTCTTCAAGCAAAACAACTTTGTAATGCAAAGATTAAGCAGACAACTCATAATGTTACATTTCCTCTTCTTCTTTTCCATTTTGGTTCATGATGTATGATTTATGATATTCATCCAACATTTCTTGGAGCAAGATTTAAACACACATTCAACTTCCAATCAACATAAGATACGTACAACAAAACCAATGCCGGCAAAAACATAACCTCCGTGGAGGAGGTAGTAAATAGGCAAAAACAAACACACAAGCAGAAACCCATCACTCCTACACAAGCATACATTCTGTTATTGCACTGATCCCTTAAAAAACATATTCTTATGCCACGGTTCCACAACGCTGAACTGGCCTGACTCAACTCGGATACCAGGCACTATTCCTGTAGACCATTTCCATTACAGGATACTACCGACTTTACAGTACCTGGACGTCATAGCGATGCGGCATGTTACTTCCATATCATCTGCTCAAAGAGTTGCTGATAAACTCGCTCGTTACATGTTGTCTTGTCAAACTCATGCTGAATTTTTACGTCGGCCACCAAAGACTGAATCTCTTCGACTGACCACGGGGTAGTTTTGCAGGCTGTCATCATGTGGATTAACCTACCGCTATATTTACTGTAAACTTCTGCATCTGTTTTTTGTAATTAATCATTATAATTAAGGATTGTAATTTGTTATTTGAGGTAATACCAAAAAACTAGTACTGGGTACCGGGTACCAGATTCCAGGTCCTTTTTCATAATTGAAACGCAAAGAGGCCGAGTCGAGTCAAGTCGAGTCGGTACCTCATAGTGGAAACACAACATTAGTGTTCCATTTCCTACCAGAAGTAAATACTGAACCATTTACCATGTACCTGTTTTATTTTAGCACTTTTTCTAACCTTAGCCATGTTTTTTCTCTGTACCACACATTGTTTCTCTTTGTCTTTGTTGAACAAATATTAACGCTTTCATGCATAATGGTCACTACAGTGGACAGTTATTCTGCAGCTGTTCTCTTGCATTTTCATGGATTTTATTGTTTCGTCCCATATCAGCCAACACAGTGGATCATCCCATACACTGACATTCATACTATTACTGTAACTTTGCTGTTCTTGATAAACCTGATCTGCAGTAACATGTTTGAGTGGAAATCAGTTGCTTGTTATTATTATTAGAATGTAATTAACATTTTTTTTTTTTTTTTTTTTTTTTTTTTTTGCATATTATCTCCATAAAGTGAGTAATAACTTGTATTAGAGTATGTTAAAACGACAAAACATCAGATCAGGAGCATTTAAAAAAAAAAAAAAAAGATAGTTTTCACACAGTATGTCAGTAAATACATGTTTCGTTGTCAGGTCCGGCATCGAAATGCGATTCAACAAAACTCATAATAAAGATGGTAGAATATCAAGAGGAGCTTCATTGAAGTTTCTCTTGGCAAAGCAAATTTGTTCAGCACAAAAAGGCAGCTAGACTACCATTCTGCTGTTAGGATGCTGGGCAAGACAGGTTATAAAAAAATAAATAAATAAATAAAAAATTATTCAACAGTTTTCACACAGTATGTCCGTAAATACATGTTTCTTTGCTTCAAAAATTAAACACATGGTGTCCAGCTGAGTGGACATTTTTGCAACTCCATGAAAAATAGGTTCATAAAAAAAAAAAAAAAAAAAAAAATCAATGGCATTTTTTTTCATGCCTAAAGAGGAATTAAAACACTCAGGAATAAAATCTTGATTAAGGTTCTCATAACTCATCCAGTGAAAGGGTTAAACAGACTTCATGGTGCCCAAAGTGCTTTACAAAGCCTCACATTCACCCATTCACACACTCTGCTGCCATGCAAGGCCCTGCTAGGCCCTACAGGGGGCAATTTAGGGTTCAGTGTCTTGCCCAAGGACACTTCAACATATGGACAGTCAGAGCCAGGATTTGAACCGCCGACCTTTTGGTCACAGGCGACCCACTCCACCAATTGAGTCACGATGAGTCTTCTGACATAACCCTCATCCACCATGGTTCTCCGTAAGTACCGTGACAGACCTCAATGCGGAAGACCGGGGGGTGACACGGAAATTCGCCATTGACTTAACATGCTGTTTGATATTTATATTGAATATATTGTGATGACTAACTGAGACTAACACCCCCTATTTCTGTCTTAGCACCCACTTCTGAGCTTTCTTATTCCAAACGCCCCCCGTTGTTGTCCCAACCGCTGTGCTGGTCTGAGTACGAAACTGAACCCACATGCAAGACCCAGAGACAGACGTAAAAGTTCACAGTGTTTATTAACACGTAGTTAACTGACATTCTCTGATTGTGATATGGAACAGAATCTTGAGAACACAGTGTCCTGGGTTCTTCTCAGGGTTAGTGAACCGGACCGGAGACGAAAACCCACCAGTCCGGACCGGTAAAACACGTCAGTAGTCCGACTAGGGGAAAGCAGAGGGAAGTCAGTAGCAGAACCAGGTCATACACGGGCAGGCAGACGGAAAGGCAAAAGGACATAGGGAACAGGCTAGCTCCGTACTGTTAAACAGGCGAATAGGTCGAACCACACGTTGAATCGTTGGAGGCTGAGGCACAGACAAGGGTTAGGCAAAAAAGCAGGAGTCAGGGAAGGCAAACCAGGTCAAAAACAGACAGGCAGACAGACAGGATCCAAAAAATGCTGGTAAGTAAAGCACGGAGGCAAATACGAACTGGATACAGAGAGGAGGAAACACAAGGCTTAAATACACAAGAGGGAGGGAAGACAATGAGACAGGTGGAACAAATCAGGGTGGGGACAGGTAATCACACAGGTGACACAGATTAGGGACAGGAAGCAAAGACACCAGACATAACACATGAGGAGAACTTAACAACATAAAACAGGAAATGACAGACAAGACGGACAAAACCAGACTAACATCTGCTGGCAGACGTGACAAACGCCCCTTGGGGAGTGGTACTGCCCCTGTTGAGAAACACTAATACCAACACCTACCCACATTTTCAAACTAAACAGTCGTGTGGTATTATTTCAAGGTTATCGGTGATATTTTGTATTTTTCACTTGCAGTTTGTGGAGATTGACCCTCGTGGTTATGTAGGTGTGAGGACATGTTGCACAAAAACATGTCTGACCACAAGATATTTTAACCCTCCGGTATCCCGTCCAGCAAGGCCCTTACTAAAACACCAAGTGTGCCTTTTTGGCACACTTGTGGAATAATGTCAAAAAAAATGTTTGTTTTTAATTCTTTTACACTTTTTTCTATTTCATCAACTTGAGCCGTAAATAAAAATACCAAATACTCAATAATTGTCACATTTTTAACCCTTTAAATGCTGTGTTTGTATGTAAACAAACCATTTTTTTGGATGCAAAAAACACTAAAGATTTATTTTTTCAATATACTACATAAAAAGTGGATCACATATTATTTGATTTTTGCAGCCTGGCATATGTCAATGATTAACTCCAACATTGGTTAATTTGCATTATTATTTTTGGCGCTAGGTCAAATGTTCAAAAATACTAGCATCTGTCACCAAGTGTGCCAAACAGGCACACCTATAAATCAAACTATTAAATATTATATTGATTTATTTTTCTGCTCTAATTTGATTTTATTTTTGTAAATCAAGCTCAGCCCTAATCATACATATCAAATGGAAGAAATAGTGCGTTTCAGGCACATTTGGGAGACAGATGCTAGTCTGGGAATTTTCTTTTGTTTACAATGTGCAAATTTTAATTGGTGGCCAGAATTTTAAAGATCATGCAAAAATGAACAACTTTTCAATTCTAACCTTATTTAAATTGTGAAAAATAATATGAAGTTTTTTAAAACAAAGTGCAAAGTGTGCCCAAAAGGCGCACCTGGATACCGGAGGGTTAAAGGATGGAACATGAAAATTACAACATGAAGCTGCTCTGGTGGATCTGCTGCTGCTCTGTAATTTACATGTATTTACAGAGAGAGAGAGAGAGAGAGAGAGAGAGAGAGAGAGAGAGAGAGAGAGAGAGAGAGAGAGAGAGAGAGAGAGAGAGAGAGAGAGAGAGAGAGAGAGAGGAGAGAGAGGGAGAGAGAGAGAGAGAGAGAGAGAGAGAGAGAGAGAGAGAGAGAGAGAGAGAGAGAGAGAGAGAGAGAGAGAGAGAGAGAGAGAGAGAGAGAGAGAGAGAGAGAGGAAATTCAGAATACAAAATACGGTCACCGCTCCACAGAACCAGTCATACCACATCAACAATAAATAAATAAAGAAATGCAGAGTATAAGTGGCTAAGAATAACTTAGATTAAAAAGAAAGTAAAATAGTAGAGAGGACGAGAAGCGACTCCATCCAAACATTTCACCCATAAAGACCCAGTGAGACTTTTGTGGCAGATCCCAAATGATTTTTTTTTTTTCTCTATTTCTACCGTTCCTAACTGATATATTTACATTATATTTATTTATTTATATGATCCTCTGTATTTTGCATGTTTTGCTGTAAATCATGTATTTTCCTATACTTAATTCACAGATTATGTAGATGTTCATAAAAACTCAGAGTAAATTCCAAGTTAATTAAATCAAAACAGAGAAAAATGAGGAAAAACAAACTTTTCCAGCAAAGATAGTGCTAATTGAATGTAAAAACAAGTGTGTCCATCCACTGTCATTGATCCAACTCCATGGGTTTGACTGGTGAAACAATGTTGTAGAAGATGACAGTGTTTCCATGGTAACTATGGAGCCTCTGAACGTCCAAATGGGTCATATCTGATGACCATGAAAAGATGACAAACTGCATTTTACACCAGTTATTTACATGTATTGATAGGATTAGTGGATCAACAGGTATTGAACAGTTTATATCTGTAGATGGTTTGTGGTTTGGGTCTTTATGGGTTAAACACTACACTGTAAAAAAAAACAAAAAACCCACAAAAACAGTAAAAAGAAAAAAAAAGGGTATTATTCCATCAGCAGGGGTGCCAAACAAATACTGTAAAATAATGGAAAATAACCATCTCATAAAAATATGGTAATTTTCCATAATTACAATACAGTTTTTTGCCCTAACTTTACATGACATTTTGCTTTTTTTTTTTTTTTTTACTTTTTAATGTTAATAAAGAATATTTTCATGTATTAAAACAACCAATTACCTATAAATATATATATATAAATAATTTTCAGTGAGACTAAGTTGTACAATCCACTGATAAAACTGTATTTGGACAGTTTATCAGTGCTTATACATGTTATACATTCACAAAAATACATTTATTCAACATTTTTGTTGTGAAACCTCCCGGAATTACACAAGATATTTATCAATTAACAAACAAGTCTTGTTAAACTGACAGAACAAATACTTCTTTTACAGTTAATTGTCAGTAATTTTATCTCGTTTAGTTATTTATTTTTACAGTATTAAACTTTAAATTGACAGTTTAATCTCATAAATAGAAAAGAAATATTTGTGAAATTATGATACATTTGCAAATGTATTTTAACCCTTTCATGCATAGTGGTCACTCCAGTGGACAGTTCTTCTCCAGCTGTTCTCTTGTATATTCATGAGTTTTGTTGTTTTAGTTCCATATCAGCCAACACAATGGACACTTATGCACCATCCCATAATACACTGACATTCATACCATTACTGTAACTTTGTTGTTCTTGATAAACCTGATCTGCAGTAACATGTTTGAGTGTAAATAAATTGCTATAAAAATTGAGAATATGATAAAATGTGAGAAAACATCAGATTAGCTGCATTAAAAATGTTTTTATTTCATAGTTTTCACACAGTATATCACTTTCTGATCTTGCATTTTAAATACATGGTTCTTTGCTTCAAAAACATTGGTCTACAAGGAAAATGCTTCCAGAATAAAAGTAATGAAATTTTACCGCGAGAGTCACTGATAAAGAAAAATCAAATCAAAAATGCTGGTTGGCTGAACTTTCCAGGATACAGCCTTGGGTCAAAATGTGAAACTCAAGAATTAACGAGAGAATGGGTTTGACTCAAAAGGAATATTTGTCTCAGAGCTACAAGATCTACTTCAAAACACTGTCTGCACATTAGAATACATTCACTTTACAGGTTCTATTTAGTGGAAGATTTATAAAACTATTTATAAATGTACATAAACTAGTATATATGTGTAATAACACTTAGTCATATACCTTGAAAACATCAGCAAACCGGCACTTTTGTCATTTATTTTCCAATTAATCTTATTAAAATATGTAACATTTAGCACATATAATCTCTGAAGCAAATCATTTAAAAAAAAATTGTAGACCAGTGAAATTAAACACATGGTGTCCAGCTGAGTGGACAATTTTTTTGGAACTCCATGAAAAATAGGTTTATTAAAAAAAAATTTGATTGCATTGTTTTTTCGTGCCTAAAAAGGAATAAAAACACTCAGGAAAAAATCTTGACTAAGGTTCTCATAATTCATGCATGAAAGGGTTAACTGTATTTTTCTGTGAAAAAAAAACAAAAAACAATTCTTTTAAAAAATGGAAATTTTATGGTTATTCACAGTTACAGTTTTTTCATGTTATTTTATATTTGACATGTAAAATCACAGTCTATATTTATCATTTCATTGATATTTTCCTGTATCTTAAAAATACGGGAAAAATCTGTAAAATAAACAGTGAAAATTCAGTTAAATTACAGATTTTTTTTTTTTTTTTTTTTTTTTTTTTTTTTTTTTTTTTTATAGTCTAGCTTCACATGCTGAAGTCAAATCTTCTACTTGGTAATTACGGCCTTTTTTTTTTGTTGTTGTTGTGTGCCCAAAACTCTCATGAAAAGACCCTGTGGCTTTAATTAGGACACCAGGTGGTCAAACCATATGACCGTTCTGAGAAGATCATTGAATTTGGAAACAGAAGGTCCTGTCAAATGTCAAGCAATTTCTTTTCATCTTTAAAACAGCAAAGATCAACTTTAATGTAGCAATTGTAAAAGTGCGAGGGAAAGGCATCATTACTGCCGAGCAGAAACGGGGTAGACATCCAACCCACTCCTTTTTCCTTGTTCTTTGAAATCTTCCTTCATCAACGCTTTCCCTGCAGTAGGGGGCAGAAGAGACGAAGCTGTCAGCACTCCTCACAACACAACAACTCTTTCCCTGATATCTAGCCCTTCCCCGAGAGATTACACACACACACACACACACACACATATACACACACACACACAAGCGGTGGGTGGGGAGCTGCATTCCCTCGTTTCTCTCTCCTCCTGCTCTTTCTCTTCTTACTTGCATCCTTATTTCCTTTCCGTCTCCCTTACATCAACTCCCCAGGGTACTGGCTCTGCTGAGGGGGGACATCCCTCCAAGTTCCTACACAGACCCTGCAGCAGTTAATTGCAGCGAGAAGATATATTATGTGCAGGGCCACCAAAGGGACAGTGATCACACTAACAAGCAGGGGGTGGCGGTGCAGAGATGGCTAAGACAGTAGTGGTGGTAGTGGGGGGTGTGGTGGGCATCCTCTTGTGACTACAGATTCCTATTTAACACCTTTCAAAACCCAAAAAAAAAAAAAAAAAAAAAAGCACTGTCTTGGGTATTTCTGAGAATTTCTTTTCAAACACTAGGACATAGGTGTTCCAATACACGCTGCTCTGGAATTTCCAGTCAAGTGCTGCATAGGAATAAAAGCACCTACCCCCCCCCCCCCCCCCCCCCCCCCCCCTTTACACATCCTCTTAAAGGTGCATTGCTCCTCTAAGAGCTTTCCATTGCAAACATCTTTATTTTTTCATCTACTCCACTTATCTCCCTATCTCTCTTTCCATCTTCCTTTTCTAGCTTTCTTACTCCCTCCCTCGCCGAGATAAGAGCTTTCTCCCTCACGTGTTCCCGGCTCATGTTGGGTGGTGCAGAAGAGGCTGGATGCTGCGGCTTACTAACGCCGTTCTTTACGCCACTCCGCTGCCAAGCTCCTGATCACCCTCCTGCTGCACTGCCCCCGCCGGGTGCCAACACCAGGAGGGGTTGGAGTTCGAGAGGCCGAGTTCTGTGAAACACCTTTGACATATCCTTTTGTTGACTGTACAGATCCCTTTGGTCTGGGCATGGGCGTCTGAAAACAGCCACCTACCTGGGAAGCCCTCTGCACCACTTCCTGGTGTTAATTAAAGAGGGATATGGTACAGGCACCGCAGTAAACAATGGGCTCTCTGATGCTGTGTGTCTTTGGATCCATGATGTGAATCTATATGTTGGTTTAAAGGATTAGTGTGCATTTTAATTTAGCAGTGGTGTGTCTTGCTTTAAACTAGACGAGTTCAGAAGTATTAGGATATAATCAGAACGCTGGGAGAAAATTTAGCTTATAAGCTTTTAATTTATGGGTCCACACAAGCTTTAATGAACAAACTCATGCAGTGATGCTCCAGCTATTTTTCTAGGCTGGTACTAATCAAAACCTTTGGTCAATGACACGTTTCTGTAAAAATCAGAGTCTCTTTATTGAGGTAGAGCTCTCCAGTTTAGAGCAAGAATTAAAGGGCACAACAAATAACAGTATGAAGGCACACTTATTTACAGGAGAAAAAATAAAAGTATTGCAACTAGGAATGTTTGTAAAGTATTTACTTATACACAGTATATATATATATATATATATATATATATATATATATATATATATATATATATATATATATATATATATATATATATACAGGGTGGGGAAGCAAAATTTACAATATTTTGAGGCAGGGATTGAAAGACAGTGTATGACCAATTAGTTTATTGAAAGTCATGAGAATTTATTTGCCACAAGAAAACTGACATCATAGAAAATGTTTTTATTCTGTGTCCTCCTTCTTTCTCAATAACTGCCTTCACACGCTTCCTGAAACTTGCGCAAGTGTTCCTCAAATATTTGGGTGACAACTTCTCCCATTCTTCTTTAATAGTATCTTTAAGAAAGTCCACATTGCTGTGTGATGTTCTATTGGTAGCATGTTCTAAAATGCCCCAAATAGCAGAATCCAGAGGGTTTAGATCTGGGCTAGAAGGCGGCCATAAACATGATTCCCAAAAATTGCTAAAGTTGGATTTGTTGCTGTTGTCAACAAGTGTTTTGGTGTTCTTGTGTAAGATTTTAACTTCAAATCATATTTTACTGCATTTCTAACGGTCTTGTTGTCTACCTCAAGTTTAATTGCCATTTTTCTCATGGATTTGGTTGGATCCTTTAGGATTTTGGATTTGAGAACTTTAATAAAAGCTTTGGTACGTTTTTTGTTGCTTCCTCCACTTCCAGACTTTCTCGTAATAGTTTTGCTCATAGTCATTCTCTTCTTTACATTATAAACAGTCTTTATGGACACTCTATGGACACTTTATGGATCGACTATTTCTTAAAAAAAAAAAAAGTCAACAGAGCGTAACGGAAGAGAAATGGAGCGGAACGATATTTCGTACAAAGTTGAAGCTTGGTACCAGTCATGTGTATGTCAAATTATATTAAATTCCAAACAATATTTATTGAGTTATAATGAAAAATTTGTTGTAAATGGGATTTTCAATGTTAAATGGAAATGTCCACAGAGTCCACATTCCACAGTGGATGTGGACAATTTTATGCCCGATATAAGATATTGATTTAAGCTACGGGTGGATCAAATTGGAGGCTAATTGGAGTCGTTTTGAATTTTTTATGAATTTTCGAAAATTGCTCAATGATGAAAGATAGGAAAATTTAACATTTTGTGACCTTGCTGTGACCTTGAACTTTGGCCTACTTGGCCCAAAATTTAATGGGTTCATCCCAGGGCCTAGGCCTATCTTTTTGGTTAAATTTTGGTAAAGATGGTTGCAATAGTTTTCCCGTAAAGTTGCTAACAAACAAACAAACAAGAAAAGCACTCAGAGAGCGCAGACCTCCGCCAAGAGAGATCTGCCCCTCCCCCCTTAATTTTGTTCATTATTTTCTTCATTTTTCTTCATTTTGTTTTTATATTTTCTTCATTTTTGTCATTTTTTTCTTAATTTTTCTTCATTGTTTGTATATTCATTTTTCTTAATTTTGTTCAATTTTTATACTTTCCTCATTTTTGTGTATTTTGTTCATTATTTCCTTCATTTGTGTTCATTTCATTTTATATTTTCATCATTTTTGTGCATTTTGTTCATTATTTTCTTCATTTGTGTTCATTTCATTTTTATATTTTCATCATTTTTGTGCATTTTGTTCATTATTTCCTTCATTTGTGTTCATTTAATTTTTATATTTTCATCATTTTTGTGCATTTTGTTAATTTTTTCCTTCATTTGTGTTCATTCTGATGACCCCCCCCTCCCCCCGATCACCACCAAAATTTAATAATTTCTTCCTTGTGCCAGTATCAACAATTCCTGAAAATTTCATGAAAATCCATCCATAACTTTTGGAGCTATCCTGCTAACAAACAAACAAACAAACAAACAAACAAACAAACAAACAAACAAACAAACAAACACACAAAGCAAAGTGATCACAATACCTCCTAGCGAAGGTAATTATAGATATTTGTGTTTTCTGGCCAACACTTTTTCTGGATATTATTTCTACTTGGTTGTACTTTTGAAAGGTCACTAACCTTTGTTGATGTTTTCATGCTATTGATTTTCAGACTGAGGTTTCATCACACTATTTTTGAAATCTTCTTTGGTGTGACGAGTGCATTCAGCAAATCACACACTCTTTGACGTTTGCTTTCCTGATTACTCATATGGGCAAAAGTTTCTGAAAAGGTATGGATAATAGTGTTAGGTATGATTATGACATCAATATATGTTTGGTTTCAAAACAATTGACGTAGTGCCTGCTGAGAAAAAACAACTAAATGTTCATTGTAAATTTTGCTTCCCCACCCTGTATATATATATATATATATATATATATATATATATATATATATAGTGTGTGTGTGTGTGTGTGTTTTTTATGTATTTTTATGTCTAATTGTGTGTTTTTTTATGTATTTTTATGTCTAATGGTGTGTGTTTTGTGTGTATTTGTGTCTAAGTGTGTGTTTTGTGTGTTTTTATGTCTAATAGTGTGTCTTTATTTCTAACACTGTTTTTTTTTTTTTTTTAATGTATTTTTATGTCTAATAGTTTGTTTATCTATTTCATATCTAATAGTGTGTGTTTTATATATTTTTATGTCTAATAGTGTGTTTTTTATGTATTTTTATGTCTAATAGTGTGTGTTTTTGTGTGTTTTTATGTCTAATTGTGTGTGTTTTTGTGCGTATTAGTGTCTAACAGAGTGTGTTTGTGTGTTTTTATGTGTAATAGTGTGTTTTTATGTCTAACAGTGTGGTTTTTTGAATGTATTTTTATGTCTAATAATGTGTGTTTTATATATTCTTATGTCTAATAGTGTGTGTTTATATATTTTTATGTCTAATAGTGTGTGTTTTGTATGTTTTTTTTATGTCTAATAGTGTATTTTTTTATGTATCTTTATGTCTAATAGTGTTTGTTTTATATATTTTTCTGACTAATAGTGTGTGTTTTGTATGTATGTGTGTCTTGGTGTGTGTTTTGTGTGTTTTTATGTCTAATAGTGTGTTTTTTTTTATGTATCTTTATGTCTAATAGTGTGTGTTTTATATATTTTTATGTCTAATAGTGTGTGTTTTATATATTTTTATGTCTAATAGTGTGTGTTTTGCATGTATGTGTGTCTTAGTGTGTGTTTTGTGTGTTTTTATGTCTACTAGTGTGATTTTTATGTATTTTTATGTCTAATAGTGTGTGTTTTTGTGTGTTTTTATGTCTAATTGTGTGTTTTTATGTCTAACAGTGTATATAATTAAGTAGTGCAAATAGCATGAGAAGCCACAGATAAATGCAGTTTAAACATTTTGGAACCCAAAATTCAGTTTCATATCTACATTGTATATTTCTTCATTTATTTAACAGCTTATTCCTGGACAGAGTTTTTCTAGTTTGTTTGTTTGTTTTTTTGGGGGGGGTGTTAATGTGGTTTTACTACTTATAACCATGTTGCCCATAAATTAGGTTTACAGGTAACTATTAAATTTTTTTATTTCTTTTAAATTAACCCATAAACACCCAAACATCCACTGGCGACAAAAAACAACAACTGAACTAAAATGTTTAATATCTGTTGAACCATTAATCCTATCAATCCATGTAAATAATTAGTGTAAAATGCAGTTCATCATCTTTTCATGGTCATCAGATATGACCCATTTGAACGAGGAAACACCATCATCTTCAACAGTATCGATTCACCAATAAAACCCAAAGAGTTTGATGAATGACAGTGAATGGAGACACTAGTTTTTACATTCACTTACTGATATCTTTGCTGAAATAATCACTTTTTCATCAGTTTTCTCTGTTTTTATATAATAACCTTTGAATTAACTTGAGTTTTCATGAACATCTAAATTAAATAAAGGAAGTTTAATATCGGAAAACGCATGATTTACAGTAAAAATGCAAAATACAGAAGATAATATTATAATAAATGGTGATAAATCTCTTAAGAAAGGTTAACTAGAGAGAAATATTTATTTGGGAACTACCATAAAACTACCGCTGGGTCTTTATGGGTTAAGTTGTACAAGTGGGGTTAGAAATGATGAAAGTATTCAGCAGGTCTCCAGGGTTAGACAGACAGAAACCACAACCGTGACCCTTTCCTAACCTTAACTAAGTTGCTTAAGTACGTTACATCCTCATTTAAGTATGTATGTCAGGATGTGAACTCCAGACCTGGTTTTGTCACCTCCTGCTTATAGAAATCTGAATTCCTGTTCCGTTCAGTTGCACCCCGTGGAACCTAACTTTGGAAACACATATGACGGTCAGTTAATGGTAAGAAACAAATAAAATTTTGATCCCATTTATTAATTTAGATTCAGAAAAATGTATTTATCCCATACGGACAATTCATTTGCAGCTTACCACAGACATCAGTCAACATTCAAAGTACAATGTGACAAACGTAAGTCAGTATACAAACACAAGAATTCATTGGAAGGCAACTACAATAAATGCTTTAAATAATCAGCAATAAATAATCAATAAATACTGTAACGTGAGGGTTGGTTGGTGGTTAATGGTTCATTCTTTATAAAATGAGACTGCAGGATGGAGACGGATTTCTTCTATAACAGTGCTTTACTTTTCACATACTGCAACCACTACTACAACACTTCCTGAAACATCATCTCACATGATCGAACAAACCAATCAGGAGCGAACAGTACTTAGATCAGCAAATGTAAGTGATTTAGAAAGGCACATTTAACAGATTATTTTAGCCGTTTGTATACAACAAATGAAAAAAAAAAAAAAAAAAAGTGTAAATAATAATTCTGCAAACATAAATGTAAATAATTATTTGGGTAAACACTGTCAATATATTTTTAACAAATACATGAATTAATTTATTCCCTGTAATTTATTCCACTGTTAAACCTTACATCTCATTTGTTTGTCATTACTCTGTCATTGTTTTTGGTTTGTTTGTTTATTGGTTTGATTTTCCTTCTGTTTATGTGTTGTTGTTTTTCTGTCCACAATGTTTTGTTTACTATCACTAATTTAAAAAAAAAAAAAAAAAAGTAAAATTATCTTTTATATTGTGTCACTGTTGGCATAATTCAAACTGGATTACAAAAAATTGAGGCACAATTGGATAGGGCTGTTAAGAAAAGGCACAAACAAACAAACAAACAAATAAATAAATAAAACAAGTGTTCAGAGAACGCAAACCTCCACCAAGCACCTCGAACGGTGTGCATGTGTGGATCGACTATTTCTTAAAAAAAAAAAAAAGTCAACAGAGCGGAACGGAAGAGAAATGGAGCGGAACGATATTTCGTACAAAGTTGAAGCTTGGTACCAGTCATGTGTATGTCAAATTATATTAAATTCCAAACAATATTTATTGAGTTATAATGAAAAATTTGTTGTAAATGGGATTTTCAATGTTAAATGGAAATGTCCACAGAGTCCACATTCCACAGTGGATGTGGACAATTTTATGCCAGATATAAGATATTGATTTAAGATACGGGTGGATCAAATTGGAGGCTAATTGGAGTCGTTTTGAATTTTTTATGAATTTTCGAAAATTACTCAATGATGAGAGATAGGAAAATTTAACATTTTGTGACCTTGCTGTGACCTTGAACTTTGGCCTACTTGGCCCAAAATTTAATGGGTTCATCCCAGGGCCTAGGCCTATCTTTTGGTTACATTTTGGTAAAGATGGTTGCAATAGTTTTCCCGTAAAGTTGCTAACAAACAAACAAGAAAAGCACTCAGAGAGCGCAGACCTCCGCCAAGAGAGATCTGCCCCTCCCCCCCTTAATTTTGTTCATTATTTTCTTCATTTTTCTTCATTTTGTTTTATATTTTCTTCATTTTTGTCATTTTTTTCTTAATTTTTCTTCATTGTTTGTATATTCATTTTTCTTAATTTTGTTCAATTTTTATACTTTCTTCATTTTTGTGTATTTTGTTCATTATTTCCTTCATTTGTGTTCATTTCATTTTTATATTTTCATCATTTTTGTGCATTTTGTTCATTATTTCCTTCATTTGTGTTCATTTAATTTTTGTATTTTTGTCATTTTTGTGCATTTTGTTAATTTTTGCCTTCATTTGTGTTCATTTAATTTTTATATTTTCATCGTTTTTGTGCATTTTGTTCATTATTTCCTTCATTTGTGTTCATTTAATTTTTATATTTTCATCAGTTTTGTGCATTTTGTCAATTTTTTCCTTCATTTGTGTTCATTTAATTTTTATATTTTCATCATTTTTGTGCATTTTGTCAATTTTTTCCTTCATTTGTGTTCATTCTGATGACCCCCCCCCCCCCCCCCCCCGATCAAAACCAAAATTTAATAATTTCTTCCTTGTGCCAGTATCAACAACTCCTGAAAATTTCATGAAAATCCATCCATAACTTTTGGAGCTATCCTGCTAACAAACAAACAAACAAACAAACAAACACACAAACACACAAAGCAAAGTGATCACAATACCTCCTAGCGAAGGTAATTATAGATATTTGTGTTTTCTGGCCAACACTTTTTCTGGATATTATTTCTACTTGGTTGTACTTTTGAAAGGTCACTAACCTTTGTTGATGTTTTCATGCTATTGATTTTCAGACTGAGGTTTCATCACACACATGCCAACATTCATGTGTTCAACAAACACTCCCACAGGCTGAACGGACTGTGAAACCACCTATGAAACCATTATGCACACAGCGGGGTAAAGCGATCCAGTGTAAGTGCATTGATCCTCTTGGCTTCATTCAGTCTGATGAAGAAGGAGGTTTAGTGGTAACATTTCACAGGCACATGAGCATCTGCTGCAATGGCTGAATGGGCAGTAAGAAGTACTCATGCACTGGTATGAAAAAAAGCAGATCATGGTCTGATTGGGCTGAGTGTCTTCAGGCAGTTGAAGAGACCTTCAGTGGGCCCTTAAAGAAGTGTTTCTATATAGTAAATCCAGTGTTTCTAAGGGAGATGATTACAGGCTTGGCTGGATTGTGAAGTGTATTATGTCACACAAAATGAAAAACTCAGCATCTCTCGATACGTCTACCACGCACATCAAGGAACACACTCCGGATTCAAGGGGTACAAGAGCGTGAGATTGAAAATGGTACTGATACCCACAGAAAGTGTCTGGAGGCAAGACCCGAGTAAATCTGGATGATGTTTGCCTTTTATCAAAGTTGACTTTTTACTAATGCCACAGGGATGTGGCTACATCAAAACGACTCTATTCTTAGGGAAAATGTGCACTGAACTTGTCGACCATTTCACCATAGGAAGTTATGCTGCCCTTTGAAAAAGCCATATTTATATAGTTTTTTTTTTTTTTTTTAAACCCACGGCTATGAAGATGTAAATAGCTAAGCAGGACATAGTTGCTGTCACAATGCCCTTGGATGAAGAATATCTGTCTGGCAGACAGTGGCCCCTGGGTGAACCTGGCATTTGATGCAATTTGTCTGTCCCAGGGCTGAATACACAATAAAGGAGGCTTATTTCTTGGTCAGTGCTCCGTCAGAGTGTCAAAATTTTATTCTTTTGTATTTGTTGGTTTTCTGTGTGAAATTCAATACAGTGCCTTAACATCTAAGATGGCCTTTTGGCTGCACAGATTATCTAAAAGGAATAAGACTGCTCCGTTAAATACATTTAAGACTTTTTTGTTTTTATTTAAAGCTTGTGGGTTGTTAGGCTCCATATCTGATTCCAAATCAGGCTGTAAAAGAGTGTTTTTGTTTTGTTTTTTTTTAACTTAAGAGCACAGAAAGCTTTTCAGTTTGCAGTTTGGTGTTGGCGAGTTCATGTATTTGAATACGTCACTGCAATACAGCTCCGTTCTTAAAACCGACAGATTAAGGGATTTCTTTAAGAAAATGAAGGATAAAAATGAATCTGCATCATAGAAGGCTATGTGGCTGCACGCTACCAAAATGTATGTTCAGTTGAATAGCATGTTTCTAAAACCAGCATGTGTCAGGAAAAAAAGGAAGAAAAAAAAAAAGTTCAGCCAAGCAGCAATAAAAAAGAAATAAGAGTTCAAGACTTGGATGTTTCCAAATGAAATTGAAGGTTTGTTGAGCTGCATTATGTAATAAATTCCCATTATGTAATAAAAGTTCAAAATATAATAAGAATGTCACGTCATCTTGTAATAAAGCTGCATTATGTAATAAACTGACGCATTTTGTAATAAACTACCTCAATGCATTATGTAGTAAATTTTTTCGCATTATGTAGTAAGTTATTACAATTTGAGAAATGTATTACATAATGCACTTGACACATTTTTATTTTCAGGAAAATGTAATGTGCTAAATTAATCTTTAAACTGTGTGGTTAAAGTTCTGATTCCATTACCTGTAGCTCCTGTGACTAATTTCTTCTAAATTGCTCTGAAATTATATTAATTTGGATTGTTATTACAAAATGAACCATGTTATTACATTTTTTAAAATAAAAATGTGTCAAGTGCATTTTGTAATAAATTTCTCAAATTGTAATAACTTACTACATAATGTGAAAAAATTTACTATATAATGCGTTGACGTAGTTTATTACAAAATGCGTCAGTTTATTACATAATGCGGCTTTATTAGCAGATGATGTGACATTCTTATTACATTTTGAACTTTTATTACATAATGGGAATTTATTACATAATGTGGCTCAACAAGGTTGCACATACTAAAATACAGCCAGTTTCATTGTTAACTTTTCAAAATAGTGTCATGAACTTTTATATTTGGGTGAATTTACATTATTATTTATATGATTTACTTTTCTCCCATTTCATACAGTGGGATAACGGCAAAGACACTTTTTTTTTTTCAGCCGTACACTGTGGAAATAAGAGGTCAAGGAAAACTGTTCATCTTTTTGTTCAAAACATTAGACTTCTTTTCATTTCCATCCATTTACTTGAATTCCTGGGTTCAGTCTGCTTTTGTTATTAGCATTGTGTGAATACTATATTTATTCACATTCATATTTGGGTCATTCCATATGAAATCAACAGATTTTAAGGAAAATTTCCCACCTGACCCTCTCAGATTTTTCTGAATTTTTACATAATTACAGAACATTATATATGATGGAAAAATCCAACATTTCAAGCTTAATTGTAAATAGTTCCAAAGTTATGACCATTTGAAGTAGGCAGGGGGTACCCTAAAATTGCGACCAAAATTAAGAAAATGTCCATATTTAATTTGAACATTTAACATAGAAGGATTTATAGAAGCAAGTTGTGCTTGGTGTCAAAATTTAGGGCAATTCCTGTACTTTCACATGGCGTCTCTTATTTTGTGATACTACCTATCCCTCATGCTGATATTGACCTTTGAATCCGAAGGTCAGACAGATATTTTTGATTTGCAGCTGTTCATATATCATACATAACATAACATAGGACCTTCATTTTACACAGATCCATTCCCTAAGTAGCCAAGATATAGCACATAAAATTTCTAATGAATATGATGATTAGTTTTTGTGTAATGAGTGGCCAAAAGTACCATTTTAGAAGTTTGCGATGGATAAAATCTCAACTTTGTCATTCTCTGTAACATGCAATTATAGATTTTAAGTAAATATTTTCACATTTCTTAGGACTATAGATTCATGTGAAAAGATTCTGAAAATTTCAGACCTCTAGCTCTTGTTGTTCAGAAGTTATAGAAGCCTGAAAATAGCCAAAAATTTCAAGTCTTAATTTCGGTCGCAATTTTAGGGTACCCCCTACCTACTTCAAATGGTCATAACTTTGGAACTATTTACAATTAAGCCTTGAAATTTTGGATTTTTCCATCATACACTACCAGTCAAAAGTTTGGACTCGCCTGTTTTTGCTTTATTTTCATGACTATTTACATTGTAGATTCTTGCTGAAGGCATCAAAACTAAGAATGAACACATATGGAATCATGGAGTTAAAAAAAAAGTGTGACATAACTCAAAGCATGTTTTATATTTTAGATTCTTCAAAATAACTACATTTTGCTTTTTTTTTTTTACTGCTTTGCACATTCTGGGCATTCTCTGGTTGAGCTTCATGAGGTAATCACCTGAAATGTTTTCCAGAAGTCTTGAAGGAGTTCCCAGTGATGCTGAGCACTTGTTGGCCATCTGTGGTCCAGCTCATGTCATGTAAATGAGAAGGTGAGTCCAAACTTTTGACTGGTAGTGTATATAATGTACGAGAAGTATGTAAAAATTTAGAAAAATCTGAGAAGGTCAGATGGGAACCACATGATGAAATTATATGGAATAACCCATTTATTAATACTACTACTACTATTAATTATAATGTTAAACAAGATTAAAGTAATCCAAAGTATCGAAATACATTATTCCCTTTGAGTGATCTAATGGAATAAGCTGTCAAAATGCCATCTTGGATCCATTCTATATGTGCCACTTTAAATTCCCAGCCTTATTTGCATTATCTAATAATGTTTTTTTTATTCCTTTACCATTTCAGAGTTTGTTCTGTGACTTTATTCCCCTGTGATCAAAGATGCTTTGTCAGCAGTGTAGGCAGCTGACACCAGGTCAGTGTGATTCAGAGTAAGAAGGTAGCAATAATACATAACACATGTCTCAGTAGACATCACTCCTCCCAAAGTTCCTGCACATCAATTAGATTAAACCTCTATATTACTTGTGGAAGGAACACAGGGAGGAAATCAATACCAAGTCTCCAAGCAGGAACCACGAAACAACAGTCACAGCCAGTTTGAGACTTATGTCATGGGGCCCGGTAAAGTGGGTTTCAACGTCCATATAGGCCGTCCTGTCTCTGCCAATGAAGGTTTTGAAAGAAGTAATTACAGAAGGATGGTGGGGGAATATAATCATTTATGAGACCCTTTTCTTTTCAAGAAGACAATGAGAAATATTGCACAAATGGTCCAGTCTGTAGACGTTTTTCTGTGAACTAGATTCCTTTTCCCAAAACACTAGCAAAGTGAAATTATCCATTAAAAATTCAGTTTGCATTTGCTTTTATGCTTATGGGAATATTGTGTTCGCATTTTTATGTTGTGAACCGGTTGTATATGAATACGAGCTAATTTAACTAAACTAAACTGTCATAGTTCTATATATCCACAATAACAATCTACATGCAGAGTTCTAAGGTGTGGCTTGGTTTTCCACAAAAATCCAAATATTTGCTTCTGAATTCTTCCGTGTCTCTCTTCTGCTCCTCTACAGTGGCAACAATGTGCAACGCTAGCTAATGTTAGCTTCGAAACTGAGTTAACTAATGCCAGTAAACAATCAAGACAATCATTATCATCGGGTCTAAAACTTCTTCAAAATAAGAATGCACCGATACCACTTTTTTCCAGACCGAGTACAAGTACTGAAAGGGCGGGGAAGCAAAATTTACAATATTTTGAGGCAGAGATTGAAAGACAGTGTATGACCAATTAGTTTATTGAAAGTCATGAGAATTTATTTGCCACAAGAAAATTGACATCATAGAAAATGTTTTTATTCTATGTGTCCTCCTTCTTTCTCAATAACTGCCTTCACACACTTCCTGAAACTTGCGCAAGTGTTCCTCAAATATTCGGGTGACAACTTCTCCCATTCTTCTTTAATAGTATCTTCCAGACTTTCTCGTAATAGTTTTGCTCATAGTCATTCTCTTCTTTCCATTATAAACAGTCTTTATGGACACTCCAACTATTTTTGAAATCTCCTTTGGTGTGACGAGCGCATTCAGCAAATCACACACTCTTTGACTTTTGCTTTCCTGATTACTCATATGGGCAAAAGTTTCTGAAAAGGTATGGATAATAGTGTTAGGTATGATTATGACATCAATATATGTTTGGTTTCAAAACAATTGACGTAGTGCCTGCTGAGAAAAAACAACTAAATGTTCATTGTAAATTTTGCTTCCCCACCCTGTACATCTGAGTACTTGCCAATACCGAGTACTTAATAATCCCATTCCAGTTCTTAGTTCCTTTTTGTCGTTGTCATTAGTCTGACTGGAACAAAGTGCTGCTACTGACATTTAATGTGTTGGAATGAGCATTTCTCAATTAATCCACCAGGGGGCGCCGCTCTGAATTAACCATACTGGACAAATACCAGGAAGAGAGTAAAGTTTTTTGAGAAGAAGAAGAATAAAGTTAGTAATAACAAACATGGAAACAACAGAGGCAACATTAATGTGATACTAATATTGCAGCATTTTCACTGGTAAGGTTTAACAGCTTAGCTTCAGCATGTAGAGAAAAGAGAAATGAGTGATTAGTTTGGTTTTCACTTCCGCTGGCGGCGGTCCACACCGCTCCATACTCCCACTGGTGTTCTCCGTCTGAGTATTCATCCGCCAGCACCTGGAAAACAGATTGAATGTACGCAGAGGACGGACAGAATGCTGCGTCCATATCTGTCTGTGTTTTTAACGTTACTTGCAGTCAGCGTTACTTTTATCACCGTCATTTATTTTGAAAAACCTCCACACTCGTCACACTCCACACACATTATTCCACCGCCGCGTACCTGCTGCACTGAACTGTGAATAGATGTGTTATGAGGAGAGAACCTGAGCCCAACTGTTAGAAAAATTAGGCTATTAGACTATATCCTGTAAATATCAGGTGTCCAGAGCGCGAGTCATGGATGGGTTATGATGACATTTTGCAAGAATGCCCGGACATATCCACTCAGGATATGTCTACCAGTTCTTTGCTATCTGTTTGTTTTGTTCTAGTTTGGGACCAAAGCGTACTTGTTGTCCATCCAGTTTGGGACCACAGCGGGCTGCTGCCCTTGAGGAGATCAGGCCATGGGTCAGGTGGAGGAAGAGTACAGACGTGGTCACTGAACCCATACATCACTGTGTTTTGAGTACCTAAGCCAATGGTGAACCTGATCAACGTCATAATATTTGTACACTTAGTTCAATGATTACTGATCATTGATGATGATACTCATGTTCTTTCATAAGATCTTACACTTCCTGTTGATAGTCAGTCAACTGCTGCATCTCACTGTATATACAGGGTGGGGAAGCAAAATTTACAATGAACATTTAGTTGTTTTTTCTCAGCAGGCACTACATCAGTTGTTTTGAAACCAAACATATATTGATGTCATAATCATACCTAACACTATTATCCATACCTTTTCAGAAACTTTTGCCCATATGAGTAATCAGGAAAGCAAAAGTCAAAGAGTGTGTGATTTGCTGAACGCACTCGTCACACCAAAGGAGATTTCAAAAATAGTTGGAGTGTCCATAAAGACTGTTTATAATGGAAAGAAGAGAATGACTATGAGCAAAACTATTACGAGAAAGTCTGGAAGTGGAGGAAGCAACAAAAAACGTACCGAAGCTTTTATTAAAGCTCTCAAATCCAAAATCCTAAAGGATCCAACCAAATCCATGACAAAATGGCAATTGAACTTGAGGTAGACAACAAGACCGTTAGAAATGCAGTAAAATATGATTTGAAGTTAAAATCTTACACAAGAACACCAAAACACTTGCTGACAACAGCAACAAATCCAACTTCAGCAATTTTTGGGAATCATGTTTATGTCCGCCTTCTAGCCCAGATCTAAACCCTCTGGATTCTGCTATTTGGGGCGTTTTAGAACATGCTACCAATAGAACATCACACAGCAATGTGGACTTTCTTAAAGATACTATTAAAGAAGAATAGGAGAAGTTGTCACCCGAATATTTGAGGAACACTTGCACAAGTTTCAGGAAGCGTGTGAAGGCAGTTATTGAGAAAGAAGGAGGACACATAGAATAAAAACATTTTCTATTATGTACATTTTCTTGTGGCAAATAAATTCTCATGACTTTCAATAAACTAATTGGTCATACACTGTCTTTCAATCCCTGCCTCAAAATATTGTAAATTTTGCTTCCCCACCCTGTACTTGACTCCTTGCAAGTAAAATCTTCTGATTCCAGAATCCAGTGACTCTTTTGTGAGTCTTTTGTCTCAGAGTATATCACAGAATTTTTCAATCACCAACATTTGGAAGAACCCACATTAACAGCTTAATTCCATGAAATATGCATTTTTTACCATTTGGGTGACCTTTGACCTATAATTTGACCTTGACACTAGACCTTTTGTAGTGCAAAGCAGTCTTAAGTCATGACATGTCTCACAAAAAACATTTAAGGGCCCAGCAAGAGCAGATTGCTACATTTTACTTTATCAAAAGTGAAAAAGGTTTGAAAGTTGACAAAAAACCCATGTTTTCAGGGTTGAAAAAGTTATTTTCGGAGTAGGGGGGTGGTTTTTAGATGAAAATTACAAAAAAATAAAAATAAAAAAAAAAATTAAAAAAAATACACAGGAGTGCTTAGAACACAGGTGTCAAACATGCGGCCCGGGGGCCAAAACCGGCCTGCCAAAGGGTCCAATTTGGCCCCTGGGATGAATTTATGAATTTACTGACAATATTAACAATCAAGGATGTTTAACCTTCATCCTACCAAGCGGGGTCATTTATGACCCCAGACGTTGATTCATGTGTGTCATTGTGTGTTAAACTGAAACATTTATTCATGGTTTCAGGGGTTTGCTCCTTGGTGTCATCCGGTGTTTGTACAGTAAAACATGTTGGATCATCACATCAACTGAACTTGTTATGATGGACTGAGTGTCCAGGGTCATGGATGACCCCAACATTTTTTTTCCCAAATTGGCAGTATGTGTCTGATGACACATATGTTTTCTAACATACTTACCTGTAATAATCTATCTGTAACATGAAATTATTTTCCTTTACAGTGAAATATGGCTTTGAGAGGTAGACCTGCTCGATATACTGCTGCACAAGCATTTGTCAGATTAGTTGTTTGTTGATTGTTCCATTGACCATTTCACAATAAACATCACTACAAAATCTATTTTTATACTTTGGTTACATTGCTGCATACTAACTATTTGACTAAGTGACATATCATCACAATTTTTTTTCAATTCATACTGAATTGCATCCAAAATAAGACTGGGGTCATAAAAGACCCCACTTGGTAAGTTTTGTATGTAAACTGTCATGGTAGGATGAAGGTTAAATCATTTTAAGTCAATTCAATCTCAAGTGGGTTAGACCAGTAAATTACTATTATAATAACCTATAAATAATGAAAAATACATTTTTTTTTCTCTTTGTTGTAGTGTAAAAAAAAAAATAAATTGCACAAAAATGTTTACATTTACAGACTACTGTAGACTTTGGAAAAAATGTAAACAAACTGAAATTTCTTCAGAGAAGTATGTGGAATTTTAACAATATTCTGCCTCTTACTAAATGTTTTGTGTATTTGTAGATCCACTGTGATCTGTAAGTTGTGATATATGTATAAATGAAGGTGTAATATTGCTAAAATTGCACTTATTTTTCTTAAAAATTTCAGGTTGTTCATATTTGTTCATGTTACGTTCAACATTTTCATGACGGAATTTGACTTTTTTCACTCAAAAACAGAAAAAAAAAAATTAGAGTTGACATCATTTATAAGTTCTTATACTATTATTTATACTGTTTTATTGGTCTGGCCCACTTTCGAACGTATTAGGCTGTATGTGGCCCTTGAACTAAAATGAGTTCGACACCCCTGGCTTAGAACATCTTGTTGCATCAGAAAATCAGGACTAAAGTTGAATCGGAAAATTTTCTTGAAATAAGCCCCCCCCCCAGAAACTAGAAAGCAATGGAGGTAATGACCTGTATTACTACACCAGAATGTAATTTAATTGAATGATAATTTGAGTGCATACATTGTGATATTCAGGGTAAACAATGTAAATATCTAATTAATAAAGTGCTAATGTTCTACAAGATGAATAACACTAACCTCTTGCAATAGCTCATGTTTCTTTTTCAGGCTTTGGAGCATGCGACACGTAATCAACTACAAGGTCAATGGAGAGCTCAGGTCAGGATATGGCACAGCTATAATGGGTCTTTTATACACAGAGATTAATCAAAGGCAAAGATATGTGGTGACACTTCTTTATGAGTGTGTCTGCACTCAAGGAGCTCTGTTGAAGCACATCTGTAGTCCTCAAAAGGCGAGTGCAGTTGAAGAAATCCTTTCACCAGTGCTCATAAATTATCCTGATGAGCGCTGTGGTCTGAGCCAAAGGGGTGGCTTAGCAACTTTATCAAATCTTTTATGCACAATGAAACAGGTAGGGACCGTCATTAAAACAGAGCTTTGCCAAGCAACGCCGCTGAAAAATTAGAGCATGATTAGGTCTCAGGGTAGGAAAAAAAAAAGACATCAACATCAGTCGCAAAAGCACAGCCATGATGCATCGCAGAGGGGGGTGGAATTAGTTTTAATCAGGCTTAGATGGAGTGAGGAGGTGAAAAAAACACAAGTGCAATCATTCACTTGGGTACGGGGAGCACTTTGTCTCAGACGAGTCATAGATGAGGTAAACGAGCCCTGTTTGACATGAGGAAATAAACAGCTTGTTCAAGAGGTAATGTTCAAAAATACGCCTGACAAACAGCCTACCTGGATGGATTGGACAACAGCCACTCTGTCTGTATAATGTATAATAAATAAGGCAGACAATTAGCATGCTAAGATAAGAACAGGAAATGTCTGGGTCGGTGAGAACTTGAGGATGTTGATAAGTGGAGGATGTTATGGAGGTAGTGGCGGTAAATGGCCGACTGTTGGCCGGGGTTTGTTTGGGATGTTTTTGAGAACAGATGAAGCGTGTCCTTGTCTGTAAGCGTGAACGGCTTTAATGATCAACTACGACTGCAGTCTGAGAGCACGTAGAGCTCTGGAAAGGCCTCGCCATCCCATAATGTTTGGTCAATCTATCTGTCTGGTCTAGTCAAGGGTCCATCCAAGTGTCTGGCAAATGTTAACCCTTCAGTATCCAGGTGCACCTTTTAGGCACACTTTGCACTTCGCGTTAAAAAACTTCATATTATTTTTCACAATTTAAATAAGGTTAGAATTTAAAAGTTTTTCATTTTTGCATGATCTTTAAAATTCTGGCCACCAGCTAAAATTTGCACATTGTTAACAAAAGAAAATTACAAGACTAGCATCTGTCTCCCAAGTGTGCCTAAAACGCACTATTTCTTCCATTTAATATGTATGATTAGGGCTGACCTTGATTTACAAAAATAAAATCAAATTGGAGCAGAAAAATAAATCAACATATAATATTTAATAGTTTGATTTATCAGTGTGCCTGTTTGGCACACTTGGTGACAGATGCTAGTATTTTTGTACATTTGTACATTTCGTGGGGCTCGGGGACCGGCACCTTGCCTGCCCCTGGGTGGCCGGCCCCCGGCGGGGGGGTGGCGGCTGGCGTCCCTGGCCTCCTGAGGCCTGTGCTCGGCTGCTGTGGGGCCTCTGGTGGGGGCCTCCCTCGACCATCTTTGGGGCTGGCACACTGTTGCCTCTCGGGGGGGGGGCGGGCTGGATCCCCCCTCTCTGTGGTGTCTGTTGGATGGCCGGGTCTTGGGGCCCTCTTGGTCGGTCCCTGATCCTTGGAGGGAGTGCGGTTGCGGTTGCATGTGTGTGTTCTTCACCTCAGTCTGTTTGCCTGGTTCACTCTGTCACAGCAGATGAATGTGAACAACTGATGTTGTGTGGATTTGTTTCTGGTATTATTTGTTATAGGTATTATTTGTGCGAATGTGGTTTACGACATTTTGTTCATGCTTTCTTATATTCTTCATTTCATAGGTCTTATGTATCTCGTTGTGTTTTTTTTTTTTTTTTTTTGTAGTTTTGTTTGTTTTGGGGTTTTTTTTTCTCTCTCTTCTGCCCAGTTTACTCAGTTCTGGTTGGAGTTATTGTCATCATTATAATTGTCTCCATGGTTGTTGCTGTTTGTATTGTTGATACTTTCTTGTGAGGGTCTTCGCCACCTTCTTCTCTCTTGTTCTCTCCCCTTCTTCTACCCCCCCACCCCCACCCCCCATGTCAGGTCCGGCATCGAAATGTGGTTCAACAAAACTCATAATAAACTCAGTAGAATATCAAAGGGTGCTTCATATACTTTATGAAGTTACCCTTGGCAAAGCAAATTTGTTCAGCACCAAAAGGAACCAGACTACCATTCTACTGTTAGAACGCTGGACAAGACAAGTAGGAAAAAAAAAAAAAAAAAAAAAATGTAGTGTGAGATACTCCCTGGTAAAATGTCCAAATAAAAGAGGATACACAAGCAAAGGTGTTAGAAAAATGGGCAATGATGACTGGGAGTACAGTTAGTGTCGGCTGCTGCCTTATCGGTACAGACAGCTGCCTGTCAGCCAGCTGAGCCCAATAAAAAAAACAAAAAATCAAATTGGAGCAGAAAAATAAATCTGTATATAATATTTAATAGTTTGATTTATAGGTGTGCATTTTACGCACACTTGGAGACAGATGCTAGTATTTTTGAACATTTGACCTTGCACCAAAAATAGTAATGCAAATTAACCAATGTTGCTGTTAATCATTGACATATGCCAGGCTGCAAAAATCAAATGATATATGATCCACTTTTTGGATCACATATTGGGCTGGAGGAAGTTATAGATTAGATGAGTTTGAAAAGTTTGAGGTTTTCAAAATTTAACAGATTATATTTTTCAAGAACTGTGATATAGAATATGAGCAGATGATGAGCAGGAGTGACGGTACGACCGGCAGAAGCTCCTTGTGTTGTCACCTACTTGAAACAAAGCTAAAAAAAAAACCCAAACAATTAAAATCAAGTCTCTAGCCTTAACATTTTAGAAAATTAATGATTATTTTCAATTAAGTGTGTCAACCGATGCTATTTTTTGCTTTACAAGCCCTTTGTATGACATTTGCAGCCAAATGTGGGTGGTTAGTACAAGTAAAAGTTGTATTTTTAACTGAAAAGTGTGCTTTCCCTGTGTCTGGCAAAGTTGTTTTGTTTTCAACTGAATATTAAAAATAAGAACAAAAAAAACACACAGCACTTATTCATATTCAGCATTCATCAATTCTCAATAGAAATTATTGTGTTGTTTATAATTATATTCTTTTCATCTAATTTCCACTTACTTGCACCAACACCAACACACATCCATTATTACCTAACCCACAGTCAAGTCAAGTTTGATGAAAATTCGTATAATAGTTCTTGCATAATCCATCAGACAGACAGACAGAAAGACAGGCAGATAAATGAATGCAAGCGGTTACATAACTAATAAACTTTGTTTAATTGGAGTAAATCAAATATTTTCCTCCTCTTGTTTCCTGAAACTCATTACAAGTTAAACCTTGTGGCACTCCTTGCTTGAAAGTGAAATATCTCAATTGTACAAGTGAAGAGGCGTTTTAGCACTCAACTGGGTGAAATAAACTCCCTCTCTTTCATGACTGATTCTTCTTTTATTGGATTTTGCCCAAAGAACAAAAACAAACTTGAACACCAGCAAAAAAAAAAAAAAAGTCATTCTTACTCTTGTACCCTACCGTAGTGTACCGGCTGTAGCTTCACCCAAATGACAGATTGAGGGTTTTGCATGTAACAAACAAAGGACAATTCCAAAGGGAGGGATGTGGTGGTGGTGGTAATGGCTTATTCTTTGCGGTCTCCAGACAGTTTTCGGCTGGATATGCCCTGGATAAACAAATGAGCACATTCAGACGTTGGTTCAGTAGTGCATGAAACAGAATGTCAGGTCACTTTGGCTGGTAACAACAACAATCAGCCTCTTCATTAAGTCCAGGAACCACACTGATACTGTTTAATTAGAATGTGTAAACCACCTCTTTCTACCAGATGTACGGTTCCCTTTTTCTTTATTCTCCATTCTGTCTTCAGCAGAATGGCTTTACAGACTGAAATGCAGCCCTTATTTGAATTAACATGTATATTTATCCACATATCAATTGTGACAGTGAACTTACATTATTGCCCCCCCCCCCCCAAGGAGAGGTAAGGGGCATTGTTTTTGGCTTGGTTTGTTTGTGAACACTCTAGCAGCAAAACTATTGGTTGAATTCATACCAAATTGGGTTTATAGATAATATAAAATAGATGTGATTACATTTTGGGAAAAATAGGTCAAAGTTTCAATTTTTTAAATGAATTTTTTTCATCTTTTTTTCCCCATTTTCCGACAGTGGATGAAATTTCAAATGTCTGTAGCAGCAAAACTATTGTTTGAATTCACACCATATTTGGGTAATAGATTGGCACTGACCCAGAATAAATATTATTACATTTTGGGAAAAATAGGTAAGAGTTTCAATTATTCATGAATTGTTTTAATCCCCACCCACCCACACACACACACAATTTACTTATAATGGGCAACATTTCACATGAATGTAGCAGTAAAACTATTGGTTGAATTCATACCAAATTGGGTTTATAGATTGTCAATAACCCAAAATAGATGTGATTACATTTTGGGGAAAACAGGTCAAAGGTCCAATTTTTAAATGAATTTTTTCATGTTTTCCCCTTTTACTTACAATGGGTGAAATTTCAAATGTCTGTAGCAGCAAAACTATTGACTCAATTCATACCAAATTGTGTTTATAGATTACCACTGACCCAGAACAGATGTGATTACAGTTTGGGAAAAATCGGTCAAAGTTTCAATTTTTTTAATTAATTTTTTTTTCATCTTTTTTTCCTCATTTTCTGACAGTGGATGAAATTTCAAATGTCTGTAGCAGCAAAACTATTGTTTGAATTCACACCATATTTGGGTAATAGATTGCCACTGACCCAGAATAGATGTCATTACATTTTGGGAAAAATAGGTAAGAGTTTTTATTTATGAATTGTTTTAACCCCCCCCCCCCTTCCATTTACTTATAATGGGCAACATTTCTCATGAATGTAGCAGTAAAACCATTGGTTGAATTCGTACCAAATTGGGTTTATAGATTGCCAATAACCCAAAATAGAGGTGATTACATTTTGGGAAAAATAGGTCAAAGGTTCAATTTTTAAATGAATTTTTTTCATCTGTTTTTCCCCTTTTACTTACAATGGGTGAAATTTCAAATGTCTGTAGCAGCAAAACTATTGACTCAATTCATACCAAATTGTGTTTATAGATTACCACTGACCCAGAACAGATGTGATTACAGTTTGGGAAAAATCGGTCAAAGTTTCAATTTTTTTAAGTAATTTTTTTCTCATCTTTTTTTCCCCATTTACTTACAATGGGCAAAATTTCAAATGTCAGTAGCAGCAAAACTTTTGGTTGAATTCATCCGAAATTTGGTTTATAGATTGCCAGTGACACATAATAGATGTTATCGCATTTTAAGAAAAATAGGTCGAAGTTCCAATTTTCTATGAATTTTTTTTAAATGTTCCCCCCCACCACCCATTTACTTATAATGGGCAAAATTTCACATGAATATGGCAGCAAAACTATTAGTTGAATTCATACCAAAATGGGTTTATAGATTGCCAGTGACCCAGAGTAGATGTGATTACATTTTGGGAAAAGTAGGTAATAGTTAATTTTTTATTTATTTATTTATTTTTTTATGAATTAGATTTGTTTTCCCATTTACTTATAATGGATGAAATTTCACATCTGTAGTGGCAAAACTATTGGTTGAATTCATACCAAATTTGGTTTATAGATTGCCAGTGACACATAATAGTTGTCATCACGTTTTAGGAAAAATAGGTCGGAGTTCCAATTTTTACCTCCGCCAAGGAGGTTATGTTTTTGCCAGGGTTTGTTTGTTTGTTTGTTTGTTTGTTTGTTTGTCTGTCCGTTAGTGTGCAACATAACTCAAAAAGTTACGGACAGATTTGGATGAAATTTTCAGGGTTTGTTGGAAATGGGATAAGGAAGAAATGATTACATTTTGGTGGTGATCGGGGGTGGGGGGGCCCACGGGGGGGGGGGGGGGGGGGGGGGGGGGGGGCACTGATCAGCCTTGGCGGAGGTCTGTGCTCTCCGAGTGCTTCTAGTTATATTTTGGGAACAGTAGGTTAAAGTAAAATTTTTTAATGAATTTTTAAAATCTTTTTTCTTCTCCCATTTACTTATAATGGGCGAGATTTAATATGTCTATAAAAACATCAATTTAGTTTCAGTTTACTCCAGACTTGCCACATATATAGAGGTAATTGATATGCTGACATCAGCACATGCATAGACATGATGACATCAGCTGGATCGAGGCCAAAATAAGCTACAATACGTGCAAGGGGCGGGGTTTGTTGTGCCTGGAACCACTTGCTTAAATAAATTAATATATATGAAGGTGGCACAGTTGTCTTCTCACTTTAGCAAAAATGTTGAAAATGCATCCGTAAGCCAGGTTTTTTAACTGTGTCTGGGTCAGACACAAACTTGGATGCAGCCTTCAGACATCAGACGTCTTTTCAGCATCACCTGCTGTAAAATCAGCTACTTTCTATGCAGTGAATCAGCAGCACACAAGGTCACAAGTCTGGTGGTGAAACAAAAAGCTAGTCAGTCATGCCATACCACAAAGCAGCAGTTCAAAGCCAAACAGACGAACGGTGTTCAGAAAATGGCTTGTGTAACAACGCTTTTCAGATCGTGGTCTGTCAGTATACCCTGACCTGATTATCATGAATGTTCTGCATCTGCCGGCTACATCTCAAGGCTCCAAACTCCAGCATTTTCCAACATTTATATGCAAAGAGGAACAGTGAGAGTATTCCCAGCAGCATGTACGGAGTCTGAAATTTCGTTCGGATCCACCAGAACTGTAATGTGCTTCAGTGGGATTACAAGTGATTTGCAACCGTGAAACATTTAAGTGTGGCACATGCAAACAGTTCAGGCAGTGTTAAAATAAACGCTTGCATTTATTTTTGACATATTTACACAACTTTTAACATCACAGGATTTTGCCATCGGCTCTCTCACCTTAGTGCCTCTAGATGTCAAGTAACCTTCTGTCTTGTCTATATATGTTTGTGTGTCTGTATGTTTTGTGTATGTTTTGTGTATTCTTGCAGGTTATGTGTGCATTTTATTTATTTATTTTATTTTATCTGTTTTTTTGTGTGTATGTAATTAACCTTACTTTTACTTTTTTATTTTTATGCTATCACTGTGTTAGCTTCTTTGGTATCCCATGACATGTTCTTATGTCTTGGACTCACTGTGGGTATTCTTCTAGGTTATGTATGCATTTTTATAATTTTTTTTTTTTTTTTTTTTTTTTTTTTATCTATTTTCGTGTGTGTAAGTAACCTCACTTTTACTTTTTTATTTTTATACTATCACTGTGTTCTCTTCTTTGGTATCCCATGACATGTTCTTATGTCTTGGGCTCACTGTGGGTATTCTTGTAGGTTATGTATGCATTTTTCTAATTTTTCTAATTTATTTATTATTTTTTTTAATTTTCTTTTTGTGTGTGTGTGTGTGTGTAATTAACCTTACTTTTACTTTTTTTATTTTTATACTATTACTGTGTTCACTTCTTTGGTATCCCATGACATGTTCTTATGTCTTGAGCTCACTGTGGGTATTCTTGTAGGTTATGTATGCATTTTTCTAATTTTTTTGTAAAATTTTCATTTATTTTTATTTTATCTGTTTTATTTTATTGTTTTTTTTTGTTTTTGGATGTAATTAACCTTACTTTAATTTTTTTCTTTATACTATCACTGTGTTCACTTCTTTGGTATCCCATGACATGTTCTTATGTCTTGAGCTCACTGTGGGTATTCTTGTAGGTTATGTATGCATTTTTCTAATTTTTTTGTAAAATTTTCATTTATTTTTATTTTATCTGTTTTATTTTATTGTTTTTTTTTGTTTTTGGATGTAATTAACCTTACATTAATTTTTTTCTTTATATTATCACTGTGTTCACTTCTTTGGTATCCCATGACATGTTCTTATGTCTTGAACTCACTATAGGTATACTTGTAGGTTATGTATGCATTTTTCTAATTTTTTTTTTTTTAAATCTATTTTTTTGTGTGTATAATTAACTTTACTTTTTTATTTTTATACTATCACTGTGTTCTCTTCTTTGGTATCCCTTGACATGTTCTTATCTCTTGAGCTCACTATGGGTATTCTTGTAGGTTATGTATGCATTTTTCTAATTTTTTTGTAAAATTTTTATTTATTTTAATTTTATCTGTTTTATTTTATTGTTTTTTTTTTTGTTGTTTTTTTTTTTGGATGTAATTAACCTTACATTAATTTTTTTCTTTATACTATCACTGTGTTCACTTCTTTGGTATCCCATGACATGTTCTTATGTCTTGAGCTCACTATGGGTATTCTTGTAGGTTATGTATGCATTTTTCTAATTTTTTGTTTATTTATTTATTTTATTTTATTTTTTATTTTCTCTTTTTTTGTGTGTGGGCAATTAACCTTACTTTTACTTTTTTATTTTTATGCTATTACTGTGTTCACTTCTTTGGTATCCCATGACATGTTCTTATGTCTTGGGCTCATTGTGGGTATTCTTGTAGGTTATGTATGCATTTTTAAATTTTTTCAATTTATTTTTTTTTTTTTCAATTTTTATTTATTTTTTATTTTATCTATTTTTGTGTGTGTATGTAATTAACCTTACTTTAAATTTTTTCTTTATACTATCACTGTGTTTGCTTCTTTGGTATCCCATGACATGTTCTTATGTCTTGAACTCACCATGGGTATACTTGTAGGTTATGTATGCATTTTTCTAATTGTTTTTTTTTTTTAAATCTATTTTTTTGTGTGTATAATTAACTTTACTTTTTTATTTTTATACTATCACTGTGTTCTCTTCTTTGGTATCCCATGACATGTTCTTATGTCTTGAGCTCACTGTGGGTATTCTTGTAGGTTATGTATGCATTTTTCTAATTTTTTGTTTATTTATTTATTTATTTTATTTTTTATTTTCTCTTTTTTTGTGTGTGGGCAATTAACCTTACTTTTACTTTTTTATTTTTATGCTATAACTGTGTTCACTTCTTTGGTATCCCATGACATGTTCTTATGTCTTGAGCTCACTGTGGGTATTCTTGTAGGTTATGTATGCATTTTTCTAATTTTTTTGTAAAATTTTTATTTATTTTAATTTTATCTGTTTTATTTTATTGTTTTTTTTTTGTTGTTGTTGTTTTTTTGGATGTAATTAACCTTACTTTAATTTTTTTCTTTATACTATCACTGTGTTCACTTCTTTGGTATCCCATGACATGTTCTTATGTCTTGAGCTCACTATGGGTATTCTTGTAGGTTATGTATGCATTTTTCTAATTTTTTTGTTTATTTATTTATTTTATTTTATTTTTTATTTTCTCTTTTTTTGTGTGTGGGCAATTAACCTTACTTTTACTTTTTTATTTTTATGCTATTACTGTGTTCACTTCTTTGGTATCCCATGACATGTTCTTATGTCTTGGGCTCATTGTGGGTATTCTTGTAGGTTATGTATGCATTTTTAAATTTTTTCAATTTATTTATTTTTTTTTTCAATTTTTATTTATTTTTTATTTTATCTATTTTTGTGTGTGTATGTAATTAACCTTACTTTAAATTTTTTCTTTATACTATCACTGTGTTTGCTTCTTTGGTATCCCATGACATGTTCTTATGTCTTGAACTCACCATGGGTATACTTGTAGGTTATGTATGCATTTTTCTAATTTTTTTTTTTTTTTAATCTATTTTTTTGTGTGTATAATTAACTTTACTTTTACTTTTTTATTTTTATACTATCACTGTGTTCTCTTCTTTGGTATCCCATGACATGTTCTCATGTCTTGGACTCACTTTTGGTATTCTTGTAGGTTATGTATGCATTTTTATTTATTTATTTATTATTTATTAACACTTCACGCGGCTCGAATTCTGCTCGATCTCCGACTTTTGCCTCGACTCTGTGTGCATTTATTCAACGGAGCTAGACGAAGCTATAAAGATATAAGTTTTTCTGAAATATAGTGTGGAAGACTTGCAAAAGGACCAAAGACATCTCCCACCTGCGGCAGTAAATTTTTTCACGACAGTAACTTGTTGTAAACGTAACAAATTAAGAAGAAATTAAAACAGGTTGTAGAAATCCTCTCGATTTTTGCCAAAATGAATATAAAGATAACTTTGCAGCACCTGGAGGGTTCAAATTCAAACTTTTGGAACTATTAGGGTCCAAATACACAAATAAATGAACCAAAGACTAATAAAAGTGGGTTTAGCAAAATATTCTTTTGTTATAATAAGAATGCTCGATGCTGTATGCATTTAAGTAAATGGAAGCAGTGGATCAGGGGAAAAGGATAACGAAAAAATAAACTTTTGCTTCTAGCCTGTTCCTTTTTGGGGTTTTATGTTTATTATAATTTTTGTCCTATGTGCAATGATTAATGTACAAACCAAAATAAATAGTTAATTCAATTCAAAAATAAAAGTGTGGTATCACTCAGCACTCCAGGGCATGTTAAGGGCAAATGTGAAATCACTGAATTTTATATAATGTAGAGAGATTACAATAGGTATGAGATACTAAATTGGTTCATAAAAAAAAACAAAAAAAAAAACAAAAATCAATCACATTGTTTTTTTCATGCCTAAAGAGGATAAATGTTCACACTCAGGAAAAAAAAAAAAAATCTTCATTAACCCTTTCATGCACTAATTATGTGAAATTTAGTCAAGATATTTTTCTGCAGTGTTTTTATTCCTCTTTAGACATAAAAAAAAACAACAACAATGTGATCAATTAAAAAAAAAAAAAAAAGTTACAAAAATGTCCACTCAGCTGGACACCATGTATTTAATTAAGCAAAGAAACATGTATTTAAAATCTAATATCAGAAAATGATATGGAAAACTATGCAATAAAAACATTTTTAATGCTGCTAATCAGATGTTTTCTCACATTTGAACATACTCTAATACTAGTTATTACTCACTGCATGGAGATAATATGCAAAAAAAAAAAAGGTTTAAAAAATACCTGTCAATTACAGTCTAATAACAATTAGCAATTGATTTACACTAAAACATGTCGCTGCAGATCAGGTTTATCAAGAACAGCAACTAAGGGGCTGTTTACACGGCGTAGGATTCAGTCGACTCCGGGAAGATTTCATGGCGGATTAACCTTCTGTTTACATGGAAACGGTGCCTAGAGTGCCTGAATCCGGAAACTTTTGATACCAGGGTCCAGGGTGGAATATTATCGATACGCTCCGCATTTCAGCTCCGTGTTAACACGAATCGGAGCGTTCCGGGGTAAAATATGACGTCACCGCATGCGCGCGCAGCCAAGAACCACCAGTTAACCCACTCCAGGCCAGTTGATGGCGGTAATGCGTCTCCAAGCTGGTTTGCCAGCCTCTATGACACAATAAAGCTGCAGAAAAAGAAGGAACAACCACAACAACAACGGCCGGTTTCAGAACAACATACGTGCTGCTAACTGTGCTCAGTTTGCTGTCGCTTCTCCACCAAAAGTTAGACTTACTGCGTCTACACTCTTACCAGCGGAGACGCATTTCTTATATTCGCCAATGCCTGAGTCAATCCCTATTGTACCATCGAAGGAGGACAGTTAGGAGATCGCCAGCTACTGGTCTGGCATGGCCACTACAGTGTATTCAGCTGTCCTCGCGGACTCATGTTAGCGCAGATCGTTATCATAGCGGCTTCGTCTTAACGCGGAATGATTTTATAACGCAAAGGAGAAATCTTTGCGGAATTAGATCCTAGTGTTGCCGTGTAAACGTACCCTAAAACAACAAAACCCATGAATATACAAGAGAACAGCTGGAGAAGAACTGTCCACTGGAGTGACCAGTGTGCATGAAAGGGTTAAGGTTCTCATAATTCATGCATGAAAGGGTTAATCATACGGCCCACTGCAGGTCATATTGGATTGTATGTGACCCCTGAACTAAAACGTGTTTGACATCCCTGGTCTAAATGATCATTTCTTATTCTGAGGACGAATACGCAGAGTATTTTTTCTACAACACACGACAAATAAAATCACAAGTAGAGTGTGTTAAAATCTGTTGAAATGAAACACAAAACATAAGCCACTAGCTCAGGGGTGTCAAACTCATTTTGGTTCAGGGGCCATATTTAGCCCAGTTTGATCTCAGGCGGGCCAGACCAGTAAAATAACGACTTAACCTATAAATAATGACAAATCCAAGTTTGTTTGTTTTTTAAGTACAAAAAAACCTCAATTAAATTATGAAAATATTTACATTTTACAAAAAAAGATGTGAATAACCTAAAAATATTTCAATTTCATTTTAAAAAATTGTGCAATTTTAACAATATTATGCCTCGACTTATTATTTATACATGTACATTTACACACAATGTTACATAAACATTTGGTAACAGGCAGAATATTGTTAAAGTTTTGGAGTTTGGAACTAAAATTTGAAAAATTTCTACAATATTACATCTCATTATTAACACAACTCCAGATCACAGTGGATCTATAAATGCACAAAACATTTAGTAACAGGCAGAATATTGTTCAAATTGCACATTTCGGGTTGTTCATCTTTGGTTTTATTTATGTATTTATTTGCATTTTATTGTGAAAGAATAGTTTTGTAAATGTAAATGTTTTCACAGTGTTGAGCCGCATTATGTAATAATTTCCCATTATGTAATAAAAGTTCAAAATGTAATAAGAATGTCACGTCATCGTGTAATAAAGCCGCATTATGTAATAAACTGACACATTTTGTAATAAACTACATCAACGCATTATGTAGTAATTTTTTTCACATCATGTAGTAAGTTATTACAGTTTGAGAAATTTATTACAAAATGCATTTGACACATTTTTATTTAAAAAAATTTAATTACATGGTTCATTATGTAATAACAATCCAAATTACTATAATTTCAGAGCAATTTAGAAGAAATTAGTCACAGGAGCTACAGGTAATGTAATTAGAACTTTAACCACACAGTTTAAAGATTAATTTAGCACATTACATTTTCCTGAAAATAAAAATATGTCAAGTGCATTTTGTAATAAATTTCTCAAATTGTAATAACTTACTACATCATGCATCATTCTTATTACATTTTGAACTTTTATTACATAATGGGAATTTATTACATAATGCAGCTCAACAACAGTGTAATCTTATTTTTTTCCAAATAATTTTTCACAAAGAAAATTTGTAGTTGTCATTATTTATGGGTTATTGTGTTGTTATTTTTTACTGTAGATCACATTGGTCTGTATGTGGAACCTGAGCCAAAATGATTTTGACAACCTGGACTGCTCAGGTTAATTTTTGCACTTTCATCCCGTGGACCGGAATGGAACCTTTAGCGGGCCAGATTTAGCCCCCGGGCCGCATGTTTGACACCTGTGCACTAGCTGTATAAGAGCAGGCACACTTTGTTCATTATTTGGACCTCTGGAAGTGCAGCGGTCATTTTCTGGAAGAAATGGTACTAAAATATCCATGAGATGGATAGTCGTAGTCCAACCTGGCCTTTCAAGATCAGCCAGGATGGAGCATTAATAATGTATGACCAGTCATCAACGTTGCATATTAGATGGAAGATCGGAGACAGGCTACACTACTAAGGTGATTACCATCTGTAACCCTTCCTTGCTCTTTAACTGGACCTTGAATGGAAATCATATTTCCTTGGCAGGGCACAACATTGACGGGAAGGTTTGGGAGTTTTAAGAGTCATCCGTTGTCCATCACTAAACTGAAATCTTTAAAAGGTTTCACTTCAGTGATTTTGTATCTGAGTGCACACAAGCAGCATCCGGGAAGAATTTGTTAAGAAGAAGTGCAGTTACATCATTTGAATCATTACTCTGGAAAAAGCCGTCAATACTGAGTTCCTGCCAAAGCATTAGGACCTCTAGGGATTTTATACAAAAACTTATGCTTCTGTGATTATACTTTTAAAAGTCTTAATTAAAAAATAACGTACAGCTTTGGAAATATTTATCAGACCACCTGTGATTTTCTATAAAAATTCTGTTTTAACAGCCCTTCAACATTACCTTTTAATATTCCGTTCTTGGAATATTCATCATTTTGGGATTGTTTTTTTTTCAACACAGATGTCGTTTGGCTGCAGGAGCTGAAGTCAGAGAAGTAACACAACTTTCTATTGTTCAAAATTAAAAAACAAACAAACAAATAAACAAAAAAACTAAATATAATAATAGCTGGCCTGATGCTGTTTCATACAAATCACTTTTCCAAGATTCGTTCTGAAGCCACAGAGCGGTAAAGTTCCATCTGAGTAAAGCTGAACAGTGATTGGAGATTACAGCTGTCAATCACATCATCATATTTAAGCCCCGTGACCCATTTGAGGATTATACAGTTTGGAAAATAAAATGACTGAATGAATCATATATTAACCCTTTCATGCGCGAATTATGAGAACCTTAGTCAATATTTTTTTCTTGAGTATTTTTGTTCCGCTTTAAAAAACAATGCAATTGACACACACATTTTTATTTTCAGGAAAATGTAATGTGCTAAATTAATCTTTAAACTGTGTGGTTAAAGTTCTGATTACATTACCTGGAGCTCCTGTGACTAATTTCTTCTAAATTGCTCTGAAATTATATTAATTTGGATTGTTATTACAAAATGAACCATGTTATTACATTTTTTAAAATAAAAATGCGTCAAGTGCATTTTGTAATAAATTTCTCAAATTGTAATAACTTACTACATAATGTGAAAAAATGTACTATATAATACGCTGACGTAGTTTATTACAAAATGCGTCAGTTTCTTACATAATGCGGCTTTATTACAAGATGATGTGACATTCTTATTACATTTTGAACTTTTATTACATAATGGGAAATTATTACATAATGTGGCTCAACAAGCCCTAATCATACATACCAAATGGAAGAAATAGTGCGTTTTAGGCACACTTGGGAGACAGATGCTAATTTTGTAATTTTCTTTTGTTTACAATGTGCAAATTTTAGTTGGTGGCCACAATTTTAAAGATCATGCAAAAATGAACAACTTTTCAATTCTAACCTTATTTAAATTGTGAAAAATAATATGAAGTTTTTTAAAACAAAGTGCAAAGTGTGCCTAAAAGGCGCACCTGGATACCGGAGGGTTAATCTGAGCTTTTATGAACATCTACATCACAGGTGTCAAACATGCGGCCCGGGGGCCAAATCCGGCCCGCCAAAGGGTCCAGCCCGGCCCTTGGGATGAATTTGTGAAATGCAAAAATTAAACTAAGATATGAACAATCTTTTTAGTTCAGGTTCCACATTCAGACCAATTCAATCTCTAGTGGGCAGGACCAGTAAAATACTATCATAATAACACATAAATAATGACAACTCCAAATTTCTCTCTTTGTAAATGTAAATATTTTCATGTATTTACACTAAAACAAAGTGTAATTTCACAAAAAATGTGAATAACCTGAATATGAACAAACTGAAATATTTTAAGAGAAGTAAGTACAATTTTAACAATATTCTGTCTGTTATTAAATGTTTTGCGTATTTGTAGACCCCCTGTGATCTGTAAGTTATAATGAACATGTGGAAATGATAAACTGAAGCAGAATGTTGTTCAAATTGCACTTACTTTTTCAGTTTGTTCATGTTATTCACATTGTTTGAAAGGATAGTTTATAGATGTAAACATTTTCATTGTTTAATTTTACTTTTTTCGCTACAAAACATACAGAAAATTTTGGAGTTGACATTATTTATATATTATTATGTTATTATTTTACTGGTTTGGCCCACTTCAGATCAAATTTAGCTGAATATGGCCCCTGAACTAAAATGAATTTGACACCCCTGATGTAGAGGGCTTCAAAACTCATGTATCAACTATAATATGTTTGGCTTTATAGGGTTAAATCAGTCAAAATTTATTTTTATGAAGTTGATCAAATGTACTAAACATGTCTAAATACATAATACCATATAACTGAATTAATTTCACAAAAAAGTCGAAATAAAAGTCAGATTTCTGAAATATTTCATCAAAAGTAATTGATATTTGTACCTGAATATTTGGATTTTACATCCAGTTAATGTCCAGGTACAATTTGTAAGGTTGTATTTGAATGATTTTAGAACATTTTGATTAAGTTTCAACAAATTGTAATGTGTTAAATAATATCAAGTGTCACATAGTTATCACAGTTTACTTATTTCTACTCTACTCAGTCATTTCTGTCATTTCTGTCATAATAAGTGAATTAAATTTAGGAAAATACATGACTTTCATTGAAAAAACACAAAATACAAAAGATAATATTAATAATAATAATAATAATAATAATAATAATAATAATAATAATAATAATAATAATAATAATAATAATAATAATAATAATAAACTTTATTTGTATAGCACCTTTCATACAGAAATTGTAGCCCAAAGTGCTTCACATTGATTGAAAAAAAATACAATATTAAAATACATTAAGATTTGATTAGAAATACAATAAAATAAATATAAAAACAGCGCACATTAAAATATTTGATTATGCATAGAATTTTTGAAGTGCAAGAAATAAGATGTAATTTGAGAGAAATACAATAAAATAAAAATAAAAGCAGCGCACATTAAAATATTTGATTATGCATAGAATTTTTGAAGTGCAAGAAATAAGATGAAATTTGAAATACAATAAAATAAAAAATTAAAAAAATTAAAATAAATGGTGATAGATAACTTAAAAAAAAGTTAAAGTTATTTTCTAACTTCCACAAAAATCACACTGGGTCTTTATGGGTTAATTATAAATTGCGGTGCGCAGGTGCATTTTTTTTCATTTGATGCCCGTTAAAAAGCTGTATTTATTCTATTTTTTTAAAATATAACATCCCTCCGAATACATGATTACACCCATAACATAGTCCATATGATGTGTGATGAGAAATTCCAGTGAAAAGCCATCATTAATCTCAAAGCGCCTTTGATTAAAATTGCTTGGCTCGTCTCGTGTCAATCTAACAGAAGAACGATTAAGGATTGAAAGGCAGCGACAAGAAGGTTTGATTGGTGATCAGTGGATGCAATAATCAAGACTCTGTGCTTGAACTGTCAGGTATAACGTTGAGGCTGATAGATGTTGAACACCTCTTCATAAAGGCCGACTGTGACATTAAGAAACAGACGTATACGTGGGAGTTCTCGCAAAGCTTTGAATTCAGACATAAAAGAGAAAAGTTGATGTAAAAGAAACACAGGGAAGGGAAAAAAAAAAAAAAAAAAAAGATGTTTGATCCTGTGATTTATTCACTCGGTTGGTGAATTATTTGGGGAAATTAAAGTCTATTCTTCATATTAAGCTTTTGTTTCTGGTGAATTATATCCTTGAGGTCTTATAAAGCGGTTAACCTCACTAGAATGTCAGAATGGTGGATGATGATGATGATGATGATGATGATGATGCAGTGCTGCTACACACCCACACCTAAAACCACCAACTCTCCAGGATTCCTATTTTTCAAGCTCTGTCGAAATCCCCTCCTTTTTGTGCAGACCTGCAAATGTATGTAAGGTAATCAGGCTGTGCACTTGAAAAGTTTTGTGTATGTGGGTGTTTTCCTACGCAGCCCTGTGCAGTTAAACCAGCAATAGACTGCACCCAGAGGAAGGAATTAAGTGCTGTGGCTTGTGGCTGCCGCTAACACCTTAAACACATGCTGTTTCATAAAGGCACAACTGGGCTACAGCGGCGGATGAATCCCATTAAACACAACTCCTATAAACCGAGCCACCGTGTTTGAATGTTTATGACAATGGGAGATTGAGGAAGGATATGAGGAGCTTGTGGCGTGGTGCCCTCTCAGATGCCCTTAGCTAAACCTCTTTGGCAAACAGTTTTATGGATGAACGCTTATCCATATTCCAGCGAGATGAGTGATGTGATTTCACTGTTGATTACCTCTGCTGATCGGTGTGATTGGTTTAGTGTTAGATAAATATAGAAGACCGCTGAATGGAATGATAAATACATACAGACCGCGCACCGTATCAAAGACAAACAATGCATGGATTATGACGGTAAGAATCAGGGGGGATGAGCTAAGAACCTGATTTTAATAATCCTGATGAACTCAAATGACTTTTTTTTGCAGCTCTGCCCTGTAAGGTCAGTGCACGCCATTACACTGTAAAAAAAAAAAAAAAAAAATAAAAATCTGTAATTTAACAGAATTTTCACTGTTTTACAGATTTTTCCTGTATTTTTAAGATATAGGAAAATATCAACGAAATGACAAAAATAGACTGTTATTTTACACGTCAAATGGAAAATAACACGAAAAAACTGCAAATGTGACTAACCATAAAATTTAAATTTTTTTAAAAGAAATTTTTTCTTTTTTCACAGAAAAATACAATAAAAATACATTTGCAAATGTATCGTAATTTCACAAATATTTCTTTTCTATTTTTGAGATTAAATTGTTAATTTAAAGTTTAATACTATAAAAAAAAAAATAATAAAATGAGATAAAATAACTGACAATTAACTGTAAAATAAGTATTTGTTCTGTAAGTTTAACAAGACTTGTTTGTTAATTGACAAATATCTTGTGTAATTATGGGAGGTTTCACAACAAAAATGTTGAATAAATGTATTTTTGTGAATGTATAACATGTATAAACACTGATAAACTGTCCAAATACAGTTTTTATCAGTGTATCATACAACTTATTCTCATTGAAAATTATTTATATATATACAGGGTGGGGAAGCAAAATTTACAATATTTTGAGGCAGGGATTGAAAGACAGTGTATGACCAATTAGTTTATTGAAAGTCATGAGAATTTATTTGCCACAAGAAAATGTACATAATAGAAAATGTTTTTATTCTATGTGTCCTCCTTCTTTCTCAATAACTGCCTTCACACGCTTCCTGAAACTTGCGCAAGTGTTCCTCAAATATTGGGGTGACAACTTCTCCCATTCTTCTTTAATAGTATCTTCCAGACTTTCTCGTAATAGTTTTGCTCATAGTCATTCTCTTCTTTCCATTATAAACAGTCTTTATGGACACTCCAACTATTTTTGAAATCTCCTTTGGTGTGACGAGTGCATTCAGCAAATCACACACTCTTTGACGTTTGCTTTCCTGATTACTCATATGGGCAAAAGTTTCTGAAAAGGTATGGATAATAGTGTTAGGTATGATTATGACATCAATATATGTTTGGTTTCAAAACAATTGACGTAGTGCCTGCTGAGAAAAAACAACTAAATGTTCATTGTAAATTTTGCTTCCCCACCCTGTATATATATATATATATATACAGGGTATATGTATAGGCAATTTGATTGTTTTAATACATGAAGATATTCTTTATTAAACATTAAAAAGTCAAAAAAAATATGCAAAATGTCATGTGAAGTTAAGGCAAAAAAATGTATTGTAATGATGGAAAATTACCATATTTTTATGAGATGGTTATTTTCCGTTATTTTCCAGTATTTTTTCGGCACCCCTGCTGCCGGAATATTACCTTTTTTTTTTACTTTTTTTTTTTTTTTTTTTTTTGCAGTGTAGTTGAAGCTAATCTGAAGTTGGTTTGGTGTAAAGTTTGACCTCAGCTGATGGGTTATTTGGAGCGTTCCATTTTGCAGGATTAACATGATACCAATCTCCTGCCTTTAATCTCCTAGTAATTTAAACCCAGAATTGATCCACATGCCTAAATGGACATTTTTTTTGAAGATCTGCTGCATATCAGATGTATTACCTCAGTGAGGCTCTTCATCAGAACAAAGAGTCAAAGTGACATTTTCGGCAGAACTGCATTTCTGGGTCTGCCCCTGAAACGCTGCTTCCCTTCTCAATGTTTCAGGGGCACCGGCAGGGCAGCCCTTCTCCTGCAAGGCTAGTGGCCATGCAGGCACTCTCTGGGCGGTGATACATAAAGCATCAGATTGCACATGAGCACCAATCCAAACAACTTGTCATAGAAAGATATTTACTCCTCGGTTCAGACATTATTCACACACAACTATGCCCTTGGTGGGCAGGGAGCCGTCTTGGGCTGAAAGAAGAGTAGTCTCGCTCACCTCATCTGTCCTGGAGAGAAGGCGAGACACACAAAGGCCAAGAGAGAGAGGTGAGTGCAGTGAGAGTATAGAGGTGAAGTGGAGAAATGAACAAGAAAGGGTGGATACGGAGCCGGAGTGACAAACAGACAAAAAGAGGGAATAGAGATACATGGGTGTCAGTGGAAAGAACAACAGAACAAAGAGCTAAGGGCGTTAACAGGGTATGAAACAGGCACTTCAGCCACAGTGTGAAAACAGTCGTGTAAACTGCTCAAAATGGGATAATGTCCAAAATGAAAACAATACTGGTCAACTCCACTCACTCCATGATGTACACTGTCAAAAAAAAAAAAAAAAAAAAAAAAAACTGTAAAAAAAATTATTCCAGCAGCACAGGTGCCGAAAAAATACTGTAAAATAACAGAAAATAAGCATCTCATAAAAATACGGTAATTTTCCATAATTAAAACACAGTTTTTTGCCCTTACTTTACATGAGATTTTGCATTTTTTTGACTTTTTAATGTTTAATAAAGAATATTTTCATGTATTAAAACAATAAAATTACATATATATATATATATTTTATATATATATATATATATATATATATATATATATATATATATATATATATATATATATATATATATATATATACATACAGTACAGGCCAAAAGTTTGGACACACCTTCTCATTCTTTGCATTTTCTTTATTTTCATGACTATTTACATTGTAGATTCTCACTGAAGGCATCAAAACTATGAATGAACACATGTGGAATTATGTACTTAACAAAAAAGTGTGAAATAACTGAAAACATCTCTTATATTCTAGTTTCTTCAAAGTAGCCACCCTTAGCTCTGATGACTGTTTTGCACACTCTTGCCATTCTCTTGATGAGCTTCAAGAGGTAGTCACCTGAAATGGTTTCCTAACAGTCTTGAAGAAGTTCCCAGAGATGCTTAGCACTTGTTGGCCCTTTTGCCTTCACTCTGCGGTCCAGCTCACCCCAAACCATCTCGATTGAGTTCAGGTCCAGTGACTGTGGAGGCCAGGTCATCTGGCGCAGCACTCCATCACTCTCCTTCTTGGTCAAATATCCCTCACACAGCCTGGAGGTGTGTTTGGGGTCATTGTCCTGTTGAAACATAAATGATGGTCCAACTAAATGCAAACCGGATGGAATGGCATGTCACTTCAGGATGCTGTGGTAGCCATGCTGCTTCAGGTTGCCTTCAATCTTGAATAAATCCCCAACAGCGTCACCAGCAAAGCACCCCCACACCATCACACCTCCCCCTCCATGCTTCACGGTGGGAACCAGGCATGTAGCATCCATCCGTTCACCTTTTCTGCGTCGCACAAAGACACGGCGGTTGGATCCAAAGATCTCAAATTTGGACTCATCAGACCAAAGCACAGATTTCCACTGGTCTAAGGTCCATTCCTTGGGTTTCTTGGCCCAAATAAATCTCTTCTGTTTGTTGCCTCTCCTGAGCAGTGGTTTCCTAGCAGCTGTTTGACCATGAAGGCCTGATTCACGCAGTCTCCTCTTAACAGTTGTTGTAGAGATGTGTCTGCTGCTAGAGCTCTGTGTGGTATTCATCTGGTCTCTAATCTGAGCTGCTGTTAATTTACGATTTCTGAGGCTGGTGACTCAGATGAACTTATCTTCAGCATCAGAGGTGACTCTTGGTCTTCCTTTCCTGGGGCGGTCCTCATGTGAGCCAGTTTCGTTGGAGCGCTCGATGGTTTTTGCGACTGCACTTGGGGACACATTCAAAGTTTTTGAAATTTTCTAGACTGACTGACCTTCATTTCTTAAAGTAATGATGGCCACTCGTTTGTCTTTACTTAGCTGATTGGTTCTCGCCATAATATGCATTCTAACAGTTGTCCAATAGGGCTGTCAGCTGTGCATCAACCTGACTTCTGCACAACACAACTGATGGTCCCAACCCCATCAATAAGGCAAGAAATTCCACTAAGTAACCCTGACAAGGCACAGCTATGAAGTGAAAACCATTTCAGGTGACTACCTCTTGATGCTCATCAAGAGAATGCCAAGGGTGTGCAAGGCAGTCATCAGAGCTAAGGGTGGCTACTTTGAAGAAACTAGAATATAAGAGATGTTTTCAGTTATTTCACACTTTTTTGTTAAGTACATAATTCCACATGTGTTCATTCATAGTTTTGATGCCTTCAGTGAGAATCTACAATGTAAATAGTCATGAAAATAAAGAAAATGCGAAGAATGAGAAGGTGTGTCCAAACTTTTGGCCTGTACTGTCTATATATATATATATATATATATATATATATATATATATATATATATATATATATATATATTTATAATTTTCAATGAGATAAAAACTGTATTTGGACAGTTTATCAGTGCTTATACATGTTATACATTCACAAAAATACATTTATTCAACATTTTTGTTGTGAAACCTCCTGTAATTACACAAGATATTTGTCAATTAACAAACAAGTCTTGTTAAACTTACAGAACAAATACGTCTTGAATTAACTGTCAGTAATTTTATCTCATTTTATTTATTTATTTTTTTTACAGTATTAAACTTTTAATTAATAGTTTAATCTCATAAATAGAAAAGAAATATTTGTGAAATTATGATACATTTGCAAATGTATTTTAACTGTATTTTTCTGTGAAAAAAAATGAAATTTTATGGTTATTCACAGTTACAGTTTTTTTGTGTTATTTTCCATTTGACGTGTAAAATCACAGTCTATTTATTGTCATTTCATTGATATTTTCCTGTATCTTAAAAATACAGGAAAAATCTGTAAAATAAACAGGGAAAATTCTGTTAAATTACAGATTTTTTTTTTACAGTGTACTGGTCAATCACAGGAACATGTTCAGTGAGAGACTGATGACACCTAAACGCACCACAGCCCGTGGTCATCAGACTGTGTAAGTCCACCTTATAACCACATCAGTATAATCACACACAACTATTATTTTGCACACTTATGTACATTTCTTTATTATCATATTGATAATATATTGACTGGTATAAATATATATATTTAGCGCTTTATATACAGTTGCGGGGAAAAAATTATTAGACCACCCTTGTTTTCTTCAATTTCTTGTTCATTTTAATGCCTGGTACAACTAAAGGTACATTTGTTTGGACAAATATAATAATAACAAAAATAGCTCATAAGAGTTTAATTTCAGAGCTGATATCTAAACATTTTCCATGTTTTCTTGATAATAACTAAAATCACTTCAGTTCTTACATCAATATCTGTGGCATTGTACTGACAAAAACAGTGCTTTTAGGCATTCCATGTTTTCTTTTCTGTCTGTTTTAGTCACATGATACACACAGGAGTTAGTATTTGATTGCATAACCATTGTTTTTTATGACTTTTGATGGTGGTGTAATTTTTTCACGACTGTATGTATATACATTAGTGCTCTCAAACGATTAAAATTTTTAATCAGATTAATCACAGGGTTGCTGTGGATTAATTTCAGTTCATCACAATTAAATATCATTTTTTATTTTTAATCTGTATTAACCTCCTAAGACCAGCTATGGGTTTTCTGTCCACATTTGAGGACAAGAGTTTAACAACTTTATACAAAAAAAAAAAGAAAAAGAAAAGAAAACTGTCGACCACAAAGGACATTCCATAAAAAATGTAAAAAACTGCATCTGAAAAAACTGTTGCATGATAATGTTTCCAATATAGGCACTTATTTAATAAAAAATAACAAAAAACGCTTGTACTTTGCTGACATTTCCTGGGTCGTAGGAGGTTAATTGTGCTTCATTTTGCATGAGCAAACAGATTAAAGAAAGAGGGGAATATATATATATGCACTTAACATGTTTATTAACCCTTTCATGCATGAATTATGAGAACCTTAATCAAAATTTTTTCCCAAGTGTTTTTATTCCTCTTTAGGCATGAAAAAAACAATGTGATAGAAATTTTTTTCTGAAAAATAAACAAAATAAAAATAATTTACAAATGTTTTAAAAATACATTTAAAAAAGTATAAATGACAAAAAAAATTCTTATGAACCTATTTTTCATGAAGTTGCAAAAATATCCACTCAGCTGGACACACGTTTAATTTTTGATGCACAGAAACATGTATTTAATGATAAATTGTGTGAAAACTGTGGGGAAGGCTTGTGATTCTGGGGGTTTATCCTCAGGAGAGATCTACATAATGTTACCAATTCATTTCAGAAAAGACATGTAGTGTCTTAAAACTTTAATAAAGATATGTGTAAAAAAAAAACAAAAACAAAAAAACAACGAAAAGAACAACAAAATCCATGAATATACAAGAGAACAGCTGTAGAATAGCTGTCCACTGTAGTGACCACTATGAATGAAAGGGTTAAGCACTTTCAACAGTTTCAGCAAAACAACTTGAAACAGCTGTTTCACCTTGTTTTTTTGTCCTCATATTTCCATCCAGAGGGCCAACGTGCTGTTCAGTGTCTTCCATCTTTATTGGTTGGTTCTGCTGCCTGTCACTCCCGGATCAACTGCCCATTTGTTCATGTGTGACACTAACTCTACTTGGACAAACTGCCTGAAATGCATTAGCAGAAACTTTCACGAGTCAGTCTGTGCTGCAGATGGGTTAATTTGCGTTAACATTTTTAATCAGATTTATCATGATGGTGGATTAATCTGCATTAATGTGTTAATTTGAACAGCTGTAATATATATTTCTATATTTTTCTTTTTTGTTATATTGATAATTTCTTTCCTACTACTTTTATTCCACTTGAATGGAGTGACTGTAACACCCAATCATTTGGTTCTGGGATTACTAAAGTATTCTGATTCTGAAGTTACAACAGACCCTGGGGTGCAGATAAGGGGGGGTAAACATGACAAATTCGTGGGGCCTAGCATTTGTGGGGGGGGTCCAGTGGATACAGACTAGAAGTTGTGAAAATTTCGTGTAAGATCCGCTGTATAAGAGAGACACAGAAGTAGGGAATCGGACATTGAACATATATAAATTTCAGTTTTGTTTCCACGCTAGCACAGGTGACATTATGTACGGACCCCCCCTCCCGGCACCCCTGCCCAGACCAGTCATTAGTGTGAAATGAACCCAGACACTTAAATGCTTAACCACTTGCTACTCCTTTACTGGCTGCAAAAATCAATAAGTTGACAAAAATATCGACTTAAAATTGATCATATTGCTTCTGATAAAAAAAAATAGCATACTCTGCAGAAGGTAATATGCAACAAGTTTGGGATCTCTTAATCAAAATTAATCTCTCAATCATTGTGAGGTCGCATGGGATCATGGGAGTTGTTGTTTTTACCACTGCTGTCACTGAAGACGTGCGCAGATGAGGTAATGTATTCAAAGTTGGAGCCACTTGAGTGTTGTATATTCATGCTCTGTCATTTCAGTTTAATGGAATAGCTGCAAGTTATGCTAGTAAAGGGGATATGAAGCCACTGACAGACGAAAGAAACAGAATTACAGAGCTTTCTGAATTGAAACATTCCTCAGGTTCAGGGTTACGGTATTGGTATTTATGGAAACGACACATACTCAGACAGCAGATGAATGATGTGATAGAATAATACAATGGAAGACTTAGTAGTTCAGCAAACACTAATGACAGAACATGACATTTAAGGACCACTATGTGCAATAGATAGATGAGTATTCACAATACAGTGTAATATCAAGTATTAAGTTGAAAAAAAAAACAGCTTTGTTCCTGTCACTATCACTGAGCTCAAGAAGAAATAGTGACATTACACTTTATTAACTTATCACCTCTGCCAGGAGGTAGTGTGATCGCTTTGCTTTATGTGTGTGTGTGTGTGTGTGTGTGTGTGTGTGTGTTTGTTTGTTAGCAAGATAACTCAAAAAGTTATGGACGGATTTTCATGAAATTTTCAGGACATGTTGATGCTGGCACAAGGAAGAAATGATTAGATTTTGTTGGTGATCGGAGGGGGGGCAGATCTGTCTTGGTGGAGGTCTGCGCTCTCTGACTGCTTTTCTTCTTTGTTTGTGTGTGTGTTTGTTTGTTTGTTTGTTTGCAACTTTACAGGAAAACTATTCCAACCATCTTTGCCAAATTGTACCCACAGATAGATTTAGGCCCTGGGACCAACACATTCAATTTTGGGCCAAGTAGGCCAAAGTTCAAGGTCACAAAATCTCACATTTTCCTATCTCTTATCATTGAGCAATTTTCGAAAACTCATAAAAAAATTAAAAACGACTCCGATTAGCCTCCAATTCGATACACCTGTAGCTTATAACAATATCTTGTATCTGGCACAAAATTGTCCACATCCACTGTGGAATGTGGACTCTGTGGACATTTCAATTTAACATTGAAAATCCCATTTACAACACATTTTTCATTATAACTCAACAAATATTGATTGGAATTTAATATAATTTGACATACACATGACTGGTACCAAGCCTCAACTTTCCATGAAATATTGTTCCGCTCCATTTCTCTTCCGTTACGCTCTGTTGACTTCTGTTATTTTTTATGCACCATTTTCAAAAAATCATAAAAAATGCAATTTGTGAAATATCATTGTGAAATTTGTTTTGCACATCCATAGTTTAAAAAGAAATAGTTGCTCCACACATGCACACTATTCGGGGTGCTTGGCGGAGATCTGCGTTCTCTGAACACTTGTTTTAGTTATTTATCCTATTTATTTGCTGTATTTATAACCGCTGCCAGGAGGTATTGTGATCATTTTGCTTTGTGTGTTTGTTTGTTTGCGTGTTTGTTTGTTTGTTAGCAACTTTACGGGAAAACTATTCCAACCATCTTTGCCAAATTGTACCCACAGATAGGCCTAGGCCCTGGGATGAACCCATTAAATTTTGGGCCAAGTAGGCCAAAGTTCAAGGTCACAGCAAGGTCACAAAATCTACAATTGTCCTATCTCTCATCATTGAGCAATTTTGGAAAATTCATAAAAAATTCAAAACGACTCCGATTAGCCTCCAGTTTGATCCACCCGTAGCTTAGAACAATATCTTGTGTCTGGCACAAAATTGTCCACATCCACTGTGGAATGTGGACTCTGTGGACATTTACATTCAACATTGAAAATCCCATTTACCACACATTTTTAATTGTAACTCAACAAATATTGATTGGAATTTAATGTAATTTGGCATACACATAACTGGTACCAAACTTCAACTTTCTACGAAATATCATTCCGCTCCATTTCTCTTCCGTTACGCTCTGTTGACTTTTATTATTTTTTATGCACCATTTTCAAAAAAATCATAAAAAATGCAATTCGTGAAATATCATTATGAAATTTGTTTTGCACATCCATAGTTTAAAAAGTAATAGTCATGCACACTGTTCGGGGTGCTTGGTGGAGGTTTGCGTTCTCTGAACACTTGTTTTAGTTTTTTTATCCTATTTATTTGCTCTATTTATTACATTCCACCAGGAGGTATTGTGATCACTTTGATTTGTGTGTTTGTTTGTTTGTTTGTTAGCAACTTTAGGGGAAAACTATTCCAACCATCTTTACCAAATTGTACCCACAGATAGGCCTAGGCCCTGGGATGATTCCATTAAATTTTGGGCCCAGTAGGCCAAAGTTCAAGGTCACAGCAAGGTCACAAAATCTACAATTTTCCTATCTCTCATCATTGAGCAATTTTCCAAAATTTATAAAAAAAGAAATTCAAAACGACTCCAATTAGCCTCCAATTTGATACACCTGTAGCTTATAACAATATCTTGTATCTGGCACAAAATTGTCCACATCCACTGTGGAATGTGGACTCTGTGGACATTTACATTTAACATTTAAAATCCCATTTACGACACATTTTTCATTATAACTCAACAAATATTGATTGGAATTTAATATAATTTCACATACACATGACTGGTACCAAGCTTCAACTTTTTCTGCTGTATGGAACAACCTTGAAACTGTTTAATTTAAAAAGAAAGAGTCGATCCACACGTGCACACTGTTCGGGGTGCTTGGCGGAGGTTTGCGTTCTCTGAACATTTATTATTATTGTGACTTCTAATTTTTAAATTTTATGTTCTTATCCTGGTTTTTATCCCAGACTGTTTTTATCTTCTCGGGGTTTTTATTGTGTTTCATTGCATCTTGTTTTTATTTATTTGACCTTATTTATTTATTTTATTCTTTTACTTATCCATGCTGCTATACCGATGAATGGTGGAACACTGAGCACTTTTTGTCTTGTCTGTTCACTCGATCATGTACCTGCCTAACAGGTTCAATGTATGTTTTGTTGTAATGCCAAAGCAATCCCTACATCTGCAAAACAAATCTACCCACGGGTATAAATAAAATAACCTTGAACCTTGAACCTTGTGGTGCGATATCACCACAACTTGTTCATCTGAGCAATAGCTACTGGAACAAAAACAATTTTTATATCAATTTGTTCAACACCTCAGGGCTGCAAACATCCATCTGCAGGAAAAGAGGTGCACAAGTCAACAAAAGTACATAATATTTAACACGGGCCTAGTCATTTTTAGACATATTTTCATGTGGAAAAGGATGAGTGATAGCAAAAATGAAATCCATGTTGCTTGAGGCCAGAACTTTCCTTAAGCCTGAAAGGTCTGTGAAGTACCAACTCAGCCGACTTTGAAGACTTAGAGTAGTTTAGGCCCCACCGATAATGCAGAGGAAACCATCACTTATGCTAAGACCCCTTTTATCACTCATCCAACCGCTGAGCAGTGGTCAGTTTGCTTTCAGACTTTCAACGTGGACTCTAGCGATAGCTTAGGGCTGTCGATCGTGAGCACAGAAGCGTGCGTTTGTGTCAACCGCTGTGAGCTGGTGTGTGTGCGTACGCTGTATGTATGTGCGTTTTGCCTGTGTGCCTGTGACAGTGGGCTCAGCGGTAAGACGGATGTTTCCTCCCAGCTGACTGTCCATCCTGCTGGCGTAAATCAACTCTGTCACTCAACAGCCATCCTCTATGCAGAGGCTCATTAGTCTAACCACACAAGAGCTCCCTCTCACATGCAGCCAGGCATCATGCCTATCTGTGGTGCACAACTCCCACACTGTAAAAAAAAAAAAAAAAAAAACAAGAAAAAAACAGTATCATTCCGGCAGTAGGGGTGCCGAAAAAATACTGTAAAATAACGGAAAATAACCATCTCATAAAAATACGGTAATTTTCCATAATTAAAATACAGTTTTTTGCCCTAACTTTACATGAGATTTTACATATTTTGTTTGACTTTTTAATGTTTAATAAAGAATATTTTCATGTCTTAAAACAATCAAATTACCTATAAATATATATATATAAATAATTTTCAATGAGACTAAGTTGTACAATCCACTGATAAAAACTGTATTTGGACAGTTTATCAGTGCTTATACATGTTATACATTCACAAAAATACATGTATTCAACATTTTTGTTGAATACATGTATTTTGTTACATGTATTTTGTTACACAAGATATTTGTCAATTAACAAACAAGTCTTGTTAAATATAGAGAACAAATACTTCTTTTACGGTTAATTGTCAGTAATTTTATCTGGTTTTATTTATTTATTTATTTATTTTACAGTATTAAACTTGAAATTAACAGTTTAATCTCATAAATAGAGAAGAAATACTTGTGAAATTATGATACATTTGCAAATGTATTTTTCTGTGAAAAAAGAAAAAAGGTCTTTTAAAACAATTAAAATTGTTTGGTTATTCTCAGTTACAGTTTTTTCATCTTATTTTACATTTGACGTGTAAAATCACAGTCTATTTTTGTCATTTCATTGATATTTTCCTGTATCTTAAAAATACAGGAAAAATCTGTAAAATAAACAGTGAAAATTCTGTTAAATTACAGATTTTTTACAGTGCAGCAGATGACCCCCCCCCCCCCCCCCCCCCCCAAAAAAAAAAAAAAAAAAAAAAAAAGTACATAGAGTAGGCTCCATATTCAGCCAGTCGAGTGGGCAGACGAACACACATATCGACTATTTAGACTAATCCACCAATGTGCAATACATTTTAAATGTATCTGTAGGGATAAAAACAAAACCAACATATGAACACTATAGAAGTTCACTGAGGTGTAACCACACACCCAACGCTAATGTGGACTTCCACATGAGAACCACTGTAAAAAAAAACAACAAAAAAGTCTCAAAAGCAGTGTCCAATACAGGATGTCCTCACATAACACCCATATAATGGGACCCATTAAAGGGCCCATAAACATTGCCTGGCATGTGGAAAAAGCATTTAGTGGTTTAGAGCCGGGGAATTCAGCTAAAATTACATAAGATCCAGTAAGTCCACCCTTCTCTCCAGCTGAGACCGAAATATTACATCCTACACATACACGTTTATACATTAGTTAACCATTTTAGAGAACATATTTTGTTGCATAGATAGATAGATAGATAGATAGATAGATAGATAGATAGATAGATAGATAGATAGATAGATAGATAGATAGATAGATAGCTTGAGCGGTCAAGGCGCGTTCAAAAAGGAGCTTGGACCCAGGTGTTGTAGCCAAAAATATTTATTTTTATTTATTTTCTCAAAAAACACAACCTTCACTATCAGCCCACAAACACTAATTGACCTGAATATATACAAAAGTGCATTGTGCATGTGACTGGGATAAACCATTACCACAGGGGAGACAAAATATACACACTTAACTATAGAGCTTTTTACCTTTAAAAAAAACACCACAAACCCACGAAATATACTATTTACACATATTAATACAAAACCGAATACCCAAAACAACACTATACAGGGTGAGTCAGAAAAAACGCTCTTTCCATTTAAAGAAACTGTACTGCTAAAACGGAAACACTGATTTTTCTTTTGACCATACAGTCATATTGATGTGGTTATTGAGCATGTCTGGTGATGTAATCATAGATTTATTGCATTGCATAAGAGAGAGAAGGTCCATTGTTTATTGGGCACTGAAATACCTGCCAACACAATGTATGCCACAGTGAACAAACTTGAAACTGACAACAATTACAGGAGTCGGGCTTTGCTTTCACACTCAGGACATAGGCCTACATGACAGTGACCAGGGAGTTTTCATCATGGCATGACCACAGTTTACGGATGTGCAGAGAGCTTTCATGGTGACAAAATTCTGCGAAACTGGTAGCGTCCAAGAAACCATCCGGCAGTTTCAAGACCGCTTCCCTTTGATTTGTTCTTGTGGGGGTATCTTAAAAACCATGTGTATCAGACTGTTCCACAAACTCTTCAGGAACTCCGAAATCGCATCACGGCTGAAATCCAAGCCCTACGACGAACACGAATGGCGAGAAGAGCTGTGTTAGAGATGCGACAACGAGCACAGATTTGCATCAATCTGAATGGTAGCCAGGTTGAAGGTCGTGCCGGACGACTTCGTTGAGACAAAACATTTTGATGGCGAGTAAACATGCTGTAATGGTTGACAATTTCAATTTCATTCACGGTGGCATAAACTGTGTTGGCAGATATTTCGGTGCACAATAAACAATGGATATTCCCTCTGTTATGCTATGCCATAAATCAATGATTCAATCGCCAGACATGCTCAATAACCACATCAATATGACTGTATGATCAAAAGAAAAATAAGCATTTCCATTTCAGTGGTACAATTTCTTTAAATGAAAAGAGCGTTTTTTCTGACTCACCCTGTACAAACACATGCGTATATACATATTTACATTTCACCCAACACCAAACACCCCTCCTTCAACCTCCCATGTGTGCTCACCCTCCCGGAACCTTTAAATCAGGGGGGTCAAACATGCGGCCCGGGGGCCAAAACCGGCCCGCCAAAGGGTCCAATCTGGCCCGCAGGATGAATTAATTATTAATTAGTGAAATACAAAAATTACACTGAAGATATTAACAATCAAGGATGTCAAAATAAATTTAGTTCAATTCCATCTAAAGTGGGTCAGACCAGTAAAATACTATCACAATAAAGTATAAATAACGAAAACCACATATTTTTCTCTTTGTTTTAGTGTAAAAAAAAAAAGTAAAATTACACAAAAATGTTAACATTTACAGACTAGCCTTTTACAAAAAATGTGAAAAACCAGATAGATAGATAGATAGATAGATAGATAGATAGATAGATACTTTATTCATCCCACTGGGAAATTTACAGGTTCCAGCAGTATCACAAACTTAAAAAACAACAGTAGTAAAAACACAATAGTAAACTACAAAAGACCTCAGCACAGACCTGACCCCCCCCCATTTCTGGTAGCTTGTGGATGCATACCCAAACGGAGAATACGAAGCAGTACCACCAGGAACCGTGGAAGCAGTGTTGACATTTGAAGAGAATAATTTCCAGAAATAGCGATACTTTCCAAAGAGCGACTGTGTGACTTAGTGAAAAACTACCGACATATTTATGACTGTAACGGTGGGTCGCTGTTGCGTCCGGTCACCGTTACGTCAGATATTAATGATATTAGTATATGCTTTAGCTTATGTAGTAAAGCATGAAGAAAGGGACACACATTCCGGTTAAATATGTTTTATTGGTTAATTGTATTGTTTGGAGGGTGATTCGGAGGTGAGCAGGTCCAGCGGGGGAGGGTGAGCCGTGTGCGCGGCGGTCCTCTTTTGCCGGGCATGCGTAGGGGCCTGTGTATGACAAGTGTGTGCATAGTGAATCATTAAAGGTGAATAACAACAGTAAATTACTTTAAAGTTAAGGTATTGTTACTTTTTTTTAGAATATAATAAGATGCCAACTTACCTGCATGTGGGCTTCCGTTTCCGGTGCGTCCGGCCAAAGGATTCCCCGGGGGGCTGGGATGCTATTTAAAGGTTCCGGGAGGGGAGCGCACATGGGGTGGTTGAAGGAGGGGTGTTCTGGTGGTGGGATAAATGTAAATATGTATATATGTGTTTGTATAATGGTGTCTTGTATATGTGGTATGTCGTAATCGTTGTAAATAATGTATTTTATGAGTTGTGGTGTTTTTAAAATTAGGAAAAAACTGTTGTTTGATAGGATAGGTAAATTGTGTTTCCCCTGTGGAAAAAATGGTTTAGTTGAGTCACATGCACAGTGCTTTTGGTATATATAGGGGTCATTTTAGTGTTGGATGTGGTTGGTGAAGGTTGTGTTTCTCTGACATGCTGAAGAAAAATAAATAAGATTGATTTTTTTTACTACCATCCTGGGTTTATGCTCCTTTGAAAACACGCCTTGACCGCTCGGGCTATCACAATGACAACTACCCTTCTGAATATCAACATTAGTATTCACATTAGAAATACCTCCTCTGCCGTCGCCATGTTTGTTATTATTGACTTTTTTCTTCTTCTCAGAAACTTTACTATTCTTCGTGGTATTTAGCCTGTATCGATGGTGGATTGATTGCGAAACCCTCATTCCAACGCATTGGACGAAAGGAAGTATGAAAGCAGTGACGCTTGCAAGTGTTAGAAACTGACGTACCTATTTACATATTTAAAGCTAGCATAAAGGAGTCTTAATCCGATCAATACATGTAAATAATTGGTGTAAAGTGCAATTTGTCATCTTTTCATGGTCATCGGATATGACCCGTTTTTAGTTAATTGGCTCAAAGTTTGGACATATTTTCAGCTTGGACTACAACCGCTGCTGCTGACAAACAATTATGGCGAACTCAGAGAAATGTTTGTCGGAAGTCTTAACCTTATATGTGCAAATGTCATGATGTAACTGGTTATAAAACGTAACAAATTAAGCAGGAATTAAAACGGGTTGTAGAAATCTACTCGATTTTTGCCACAATTAATATAAAGATAGCTTTGCAGCACCTGAAGGGTTCAAATTCAAGCTTTTTGAACTATTAGGGTCCAAATACACAAATAAATGTACCAAAGGCTATTAATAGTGGGTTTAGCAAAATATGACCCCTTTAATTGATAATAATATTTTTTTCCAAAGGTCAAGGATCTCAGCCCCAAAACAAAGCCACTGAAGTATATTTATCACCTAAAGAAGTTGTAATATATTTTAAATTTGACAAAAAGTCATTCCAGTCTCATTTGTTTTATTCAGAACCTCTAATAAATGATGTATTCCATGTTTAAATTTGTCCTCAGATCTCAGGTCAGATAGCAGGCTTTGACATCTGCTGTGTTGTGTTTTGATTGACAGGTCTGTATGACAGCTTTCTTTTTTCCCGACAGACAGCTTGACTGTAGGTACCATGAACGAGATTGTAAAATGACTTTGTTACACAGTGCTAGATGAAGTTTAGAGTCAATACGGTAGTACTTAGCATTAGCTTACCTCTGACCCCTAGGGCTCCCATAGTTCTGCCCCTTTTGTCCAAATTCGGTCGCTTCTGGCCAGAGTCCTGCACGGGTCCACTTTTCCAAATCCTCACCCTCCCGTTACCGCAAAGCTGAGTACCACAACCCAAACCCGCTACCCACATTTTTTTTCATGTCCAAAACTCGCAACTCGACACAACCCGTGATTAAACGTACTGTCTACACAATAACTCACTGTTAAGGATTTTATCTTGGGCTAACACTTACGCCTAGGGATGGGAATCGAGAACCAGATCTCAGTAGCTCGATTCCTTGGAATTGTTTTCCTGCCTGCTTGACGATTCTGCTTATGGATTCTCTCTTCGTTGCACATGAACAATGACGTCACGCATACACTGCATTGTTTTGGTCAGAAAGTAGTCAACATGGCGTTGAGGTAAAAAGGGTCTAAAAAGACGACACCAGGTCCACTGGAACACCCAAAGCTTCCATGTCTTCAAAAGGGTGGAATCCTTCCAATATGTTCAAACATTTGTCCACAGCATGGGATTCATTTACAAGAATGTCACGTATTTGATACACTACTTAGCGACGCTTGTGAATGTAGCGGCAGAGTGAACGCCGGGCCCAGTTCTGGTTCCGGTGAGGGAAACAAACGTTGTACTCCCTCAAATGCAAGTTTCCGAAGGTAGGGAAAGGAAATGAGATGCACAACAACGAGAGCCGAGCCGAGTCAAACTGGTTTGACGTAGTGCACATGCGGCAATAGAGGAATTAGTGTCTTAAGTTTCACTTTCGCTGCACACCCCCTCCCCCAACCCCTGAACCGGGCCTGGCATCATCTGTTATTATTATTTGTACATACTGTATATGTTATGTTTTCTGTGCAGATGGAAATATAAAAGACAGTTAATGCAAACACATTACACATTGTACTCTTTTATTCCCTCACCCAATGAGAATCTATAAGGAATCGGATCGATAAGCAAAATCTATTACGGAATCGGAATCGTTACATTCTTATCAATTCCCATCCCTACATATGCCATCAGTAAATTTCTAATATATTCCATATAAATTGCTCACAAACATGCTCTTGGCAATATAAACATTTTTAAAAATGCCCAAGTGGCGATACGTACTCCAAAAGTTCAACAATAAAATAAAAGAAAATAGGTTGACATTTTGTCAAAGAACAGTGTGCTAATTAAAGAGGGAACATTGTCACTAAGTGTTCAGGATTGAATCAGAACTAAAAACATCCTTCTTCTGATTGAATGACATACTCTACAGTATATGCAGCGGCGGCCTACCTGTCTACCAAACATCCGACTTGGCCTTCAAGGATGTATTGTCCACAACTGTATATTCGCTATTGTCTATCTTTTTCTTTCTATCATCCATTGTGATGTTCTGGCTCTAACTCACAACCTCTTCAGTGCTTTTATTTTTCGCCTCCAGTGCAAGGCTACCTGTCTGCACTGCTCAATGACGTCGTTGGCTGGACGTAAACAGAGGTGAAACTCATGTCAAAATAAAACGAACTGGATTAGATGATCATCATCATTAAATGTCCTGCAAATTTTTTTCATTCATGAATCTTGTACAAGCCAATAATGTAATAACAACCGATAACGTAACAAGAAAAACACTTGGAGAGCGCAGACCTCCGCCAAGACCCGCCCCCCCGATCACCACCAAAATTTAATCAGTTCTTCCTTGTGCCGGTATCAACATTTCCTGAAAATTTCATGAAAATCCGTCCATAACTTTTTGAGTTATCTTGCTAACAAACAAACTAACTAACACGCACACAAAGCAAAGCGATCACAGTACCTCCTGGCAGAGGTAATAACTGCCGATAATGTAATAAATTTGCTATTTTTAAAATGTAATAGGCCAGTAATGTAATATCTGGCCAATAACGTAATAAAAGTCCTGAACCGATAACGTAGTAGCTTTTGTCCAATAACGTCATAACTTACTATGTTATTTTCTCAGTTATTACATTTGCAAAGATTTTTTTTTTTTTTTTTTTACCAGGCCAATAACGTTATAATTTTATTGGCCAAAAGTTATTACGTTATCAGTTCAGGACTTTTATTACGTTATTAGCCAGATATTACGTCATTGGCTTATTACATTTTAAAAATGGCAAATTTGTTACATTATCGGCTGTTATTATGTTATCAGCTATTATTACATTATTGGCTTCTACAAAGTTTCACTTCCTTTCCCGCTACCTGCCCACATTTTGTTAAATTTTACCCGTGCCCGCACCTGAGGAAATTCTTCTCATTTTTTTTTTTACTTGCAACTGCATGTTTTTGCAGGTTACCCATCAGGTATCTGCGGGTACCTGACCCGGTGCAGGATTCAAGGCTCAAAAAAACAAGATTGCGAAGAGAAAATCCCAAACTACTGCCTTCAAAGTCTGATTTTGCTGCTTCCCTCTTCCTACCCAAGATCCTTTTCATAGTTGACCATGTACAGCTTAGATTTAACAAGGTATTCACTGCATTTATTTCACATTTTACACCAACATTCCTATCCATATTCACCTACGTTTAAAGTTGAAAACATATTATCGTGTTAGTCAGAGTTAGTCTATTCTCCTCTTCTTTGGTAAAGGATGGTCCAGTGCAACCTACGCTAAAGGAGACACAAAAAGAACCTTTAGTGCCTCTTTTCCTTTTTACATTTAGAGAATTTGGACAGCTCTTATCATGGCTGACACCGAGAAACTTCTGGGTCACTTCACTCACTTAGGAACCCTCTTAAGCAAAAAGGACTACTCGGATGTACCATGAGTCTGTGTCTTTATTCTATCACCCATCCACACATGTTTTACTCAACTGGCACCTTACATTTACACACATTATTATGCTTTGACAACTGGTTAAATTAATTTAATTTGATGGCAGACTCAACTCTTTTTGTTACTGGTTCGTGACAGTTGAGTGTGAACATGTTCTATTCTGTCGTCTTGATTGCATTGGTAAAGACTGGGAATAATTTATAAGCAAAATACATTTAAGTAAAAAGAGAGGTTAGGAGGGGCATAAAAGAGCAGCGTTCAGAAAAAAAGGCATTTAAGAAAGTAGGGACAATTCGTGACAATGAATACATGAATATATAAATGTGATTTCCTGTAATATTTCCTATATCCTAATGCATACATTACAAGATAGTGACAGCAACAGTTCTAAAACACGTTCCTTTCACTTTACATGAGTTTTCTTGTATTTTTTATATTTATTACCTCCGCCAAGGAGGTTATGTTTTTGCCAGGGTTTGTTTGTTTGTTTGTTTGTCTGTCCATCAGTGTGCAACATAACTCAAAAAGTTATGGACAGATTTGGATGAAATTTTCAGGGTTTGTTAGAAATGGGATAAGGAAGAAATGATTAACTTTTGGGGTGATCCGGAAGAAATCCTGGATTCTGGATCACTTTGAAATTTTTCTTTAACATTGTGGTAAATGGGGCCAAATTTTTTGTTTCCCAATATCTTGCTTAATTATTGACCAAAACTCATGAAATTTAACTCAGGAATTGACAATGGGGTCTTCTATCACATTTCAAAGGCTGATCCGGATCTGATCCAGAAGGCGGATTTTATCTCAATTTATATAAAAAGTGGGGGTGCCCTTACTTTTTGGCCTACTGTGCCTTTAATATTAAAGGTAGAAATTTCTGACAAGCGCCATCGTGTAGCTCAGTCAGTTCCGCATCGGGAGTATGCCACCGGATTTCATGTAGCTTTAATACTTATGGAGCTAGATCCAGAAGAAAACCGCCATTACGAGAAATGTGATTTTCGTGAATAACTACTGAACTAATAAGGATATAATTATGAATCCAGTTGCGAATGGTATGTTTTCATGGTCAAGGAATCTTAAAATATAGGTAAAATAAATATGGGACTAATATTTATGGTGGAAATCACAATATGGGGGAATTGTGCAAATCTCATGCAATTTGACTCAGGGATTTACAATGGGGTGTTCTATCAAATGGCAAAGACTGATCCAGATCTTTCAAAAAGTTATGGACAGATTTGGATGAAAATTTCAGGAAATATTGATACTGGCACAAGGAACAAATGATTAAATTTTGGTGGTGATCGGGGGGGGCACTGATCTGCCTTGGCGGAGGTCTGCGCTCTCAGAGTGCTTTTCTAGTTTGTCTGTTTGTTTGTTTGTCTGTCCGTTAGTGTGCTACATAACTCAAAAAGTTATGGACAGATTTGGATGAAATTTTCAGGGTTTGTTGGAAATGGGATAAGGAAGAAATGATTAAATTTTGGTGGTGATCGGGGGTGGGGGGGCGGGCACTGATCAGCCTTGGCGGAGGTCTGCGCTCTCCGAGTGCTTCGAGTTACTTCTTGGATTTTTTTTTTTTTTTTGCCACTTACGGGTTAAGAACCAAATATGGTAACTTCATTGACCTTGATTTTCTACATAACAATAAAACAATTTGAAAAATCTCACAAAACTAATAAAGTCTTCTTAGGTCCTGTAAGAACACATGAAGGTTGAGTATTCCTATGAGTGCCCTATAAAGGGTTAACTTGAGATGTTCGGTGAATGTGCCCTCAAGTTGAGGTCAGTTCAGACTAAAAGAGCACTTTAGTTTTCCTTCGAGTATATTACCTTGTAATGGACTGAAAGGAAAGTATTTACGGTGCAAATGCAGTGAAATCTTTATTGCCCTTTGTTTTGCATTCATTGTGTGAATGTCCAACAGCGTCACATCAATACTGGACTTGGGATTATTTGTTTTCACACATCATTACCTTGAACTGTTTAACCCATAAAGACCCAGCGCTACTTTTTCTCTCTATATTTAACCTTTCTTAAACGATTTATCACCATTTATTGTAATATTATCTTCTTTATTTTGAGGTTTTTTTTTTCAGTGTAAATTATGCATTTTCCTATATTTAATTTACTGATCATATAGATCACAGGTGTCAAACATGCGGCCCGGGGGCCAAATCTGGCCCGCCAAAGGGTCCAGTCTGGCCATTGGGATGAATTTGTGAAATGCAAAAATTACACTCAAGATATTAACAATCCTTTTAGTTCAGGTTTCACATTCAGACCAATTCAATCTCAAGTGGGCGGGACTTGTAAAAGTGGAAACTGATATGAGAAAAACATTTTTTTTTGGTTGTTCAGAAGGACCAATAAAGGCTCCAGTTTCAAAGAACTGGAATTTGCCATCAATCATTTAAAGGTTCAGGCTTTACAGGGTTCAAACTTTTAAATTAACCCTTTCATGCATGAATTATGAGAACCTTAATCAAGATTTTTTTTTTTTCCTGAGTGTTTTTATTCCTCTTCAGGCATGAAAAAAAAAACAAAAAAACAATGTGATTGATTTTTTTTTTTTTTTAATTAACCTGTTTTTCATGGAGTTACAAAAATGTCCACTCAGCTACACCATGAATTTTATTCTTGAAGCAAAGAAACATGTATTTAAAACCCAATATCATAAAGTGATATGAAAACAGTGAAATGAAACCATGTTTAATGCAGCTAATCTGATGTTTTCTCACATTTTAACATATTCTAATACTAGTTATTACTCACTTCATGGAGATAATATGCAAAAAAAATAAATATTAACAATTGATTTCCACTCAAGAACCAATCAAGAACAGCAAAGTTACAATAATGGTATGAATTGCAGTTTATGAGATGATGCATACAGGGTGGGGAAGCAAAATTTACAATGAACATTTAGTTGTTTTTTCTCAGCAGGCACTACGTCAACTGTTTTGAAACCAAACATATATTGATGTCATAATCATACCTAACACTATTATCCATACCTTTTCAGAAACTTTTGCCCATATGAGTAATCAGGAAAGCAAACGTCAAAGAGTGTGTGATTTGCTGAATGCACTCGTCACACCAAAGGAGATTTCAAAAATAGTTGGAGTGTCCATAAAGACTGTTTATAATGGAAAGAAGAGAATGACTATGAGCAAAACTATTACGAGAAAGTCTGGAAAATACTATTAAAGAAGAATGGGAGAAGTTTTCACCCCAATATTTGAGGAACACTTGCGCAAGTTTCAGGAAGCGTGTGAAGGCAGTTATTGAGAAAGAAGGAGGACACATAGAATAAAAACATTTTCTATTATGTACATTTTCTTGTGGCAAATAAATTCTCATGACTTTCAATAAACTAATTGGTCATACACTGTCTTTCAATCCCTGCCTCAAAATAGTGTAAATTTTGCTTCCCCACCCTGTAAGTGTCCACTGTGTTGGTTGATATGGAACTAAAACAACAAAACCCATGAATATACAAGAGTAAAGCTGTAGAGTAACTGTCCACTGTAGTGACCACAATGCATGAAAGGGTTAACCTCTGTACAGACTTTGCAGGTGTTCGTGTCTATAATTCAGTAGGTGTTACCATGGTGAAGTCTCCAAACATCAAAAGTGATGTCATGCCCAAGTTTATTATATCCTTGTCATACAATATCACTAATAATAAATCTACGATGTGAGCCTTTATTTAGCGCTGTTCCATTATGGCTCCACGCTGCTCTTACACACTTTTGCATGAACTGAGCCAGTGGATGAAGAGCTCAATGTGTGCCCACAGCCTGTACTTGCCAGTTTCCTTATCCCTTTCCTTTGCATCAGCCATCTCGCTGTTGCCAAAGACAACAGTTCTAAGTTTAGAAATGAGTTGCCACCTAGTTTGGTCATGGTGCTGAAAATAATACACAACATAAAGCCAAGAGAGACCTTCTGCTGTGAGAATAATATTGAGAGTAGTGGGAGCAGGAAGGGAAAAAGACGCCCAAACAGCAAGCAAGAAAATCAAGGTACCGCCTTCATTAATCTCAACAAGCCTGCTCTCAACAGGGAAGCAAGAGTCTAATCTGAGCCGAGGCAAACAGAGAGGGAAAAAAAGAAATTACTGTGATAGAGTTTTAATTGATACTTACGTGGGTATTTACTTACTTGTCCTTTATGCAGTTAGAATTCTTAGCATCTGTGGATTGCTATATGTCAATATGTGCTCACATTTATGCTTATTATTTGATTTTTTTTTTTTGATTTTTTTTTTTGCATCTGCCCTCACCCTTATGAAACAAAAATATATGGCAATACATTGAAAAATATAATGCATTATATTAAAAAAAATACATTTCCATATGTGGGAAAGCAGTGCATATATTTTCCAATATACTGCAATACATGCTTTAATCATATATTGATACATATAAAACATATATTGCAATGAAGACAAAAACTGCCCTATATTTTTACATATAGTTTTATTGAAACTCAATTTCTTTCCATTGACACAAGTTTACATAAAGCAGATATTTATCAACACTTACATTACTTGGTATGCATAATAACATATTTCTTGAAAATATGCATCGTGATGTACATGAAAAAAGTGTTAACTGAAAAAAGATGCCTTCTTAGTCATTTTGGCAACATAGGATGAAAAAGATGTACATATATATACATGCATATTTTTTGAAGTGTATTACTAAATATATGATTACATATATTTAGTAATACACTAGACAATATATGTATGTATATATGCATACATGCATTATGAAGTGTATTACTAAATATATAATGACATATATTTACATATATAAGTAAATACATTGTCATATGTGTTTCAATATATGGAAAGCGGCAATTCCTTATGTATTTTTCAATACATTGTAATATAATACAAAATATATTGACAATATATTATTCTGTATATTTTAAATTTAAATATATATTATATAGTAATATATTTTTCAGTCAGTAATATATAGTCAATATATAGAGAAATATATTTTCTTTCCATAAGGGGCAGCCACGCATTCACCTGAATCAACATGATATCATGACTTGCTTAAATATATATGCCACTTTTAACCGACAAAGACCCAAACCTCCACTGACAACTGAAAGCATCTACTGATCTAAACTGTTTCATTCATGTTGATCCACTAATAGTCCGTGCGTTTACATGACAACTTTTATTCCTGGTTTAATCTGAATAAACGTTAGATCCTATTTAAGATGCCCATGTAAACACCTTATTCCAGTTGAAAAAGAATAGTTCGGAGTAAATTTAAATCCGAATAAAGTCACTGGTTTAATCCCCTTTTAATTCCGAACTAAATTCTTCCTCGGACATGTAAACCCTTTATTCTGTTTGGACTTTATTCCTTCCATTCTGCTCATGCTTGTTGTCTTGTCCTGTCGCAATGATGCACACATTCTGCGCTGATGGAAGAATATGCAATGCAGTCTAGTCAACCCAAACCGTTCCAGTGGGCTATTAAATAAAATAAATACAGAACATAAAAGAGGAAAGAGGTGGGGGAAAAGAGGGAGAACACAGGAGAAGTTGAAAAGTTCACGAGGTACTTGCAGATATTGTGTTTTCTGACCAACAAAGCCAAACATCACAACTCAAACTCAAAACCTACAAAACGACTAGTTGTAGGTTAAAATTTTTTTTTTTACGTTTTTTTTTTTTTTACAGTGCATTTACATTTACGCATTTGGCAGATACTTTTTTCCAAAGCAATTTACAGAGGAAAAACCAAAAATAAAATAAAAATACAAGAGTAGATTAAAAACATAAAACAGCTGTACAATTAAAACAGTGTCGTACAGAAGAATAAAAAGTAAAATGATTGCATGAAATACAAGAATAGATTAAAAAGACATAAAAAGCAGTTGTATCATTAAAAACAGTGAAATGAAAATACCAAGTAAAACAAGAGAATAAACATAATAAAAGATTCAAAATGGAATGTTTGGAAGTATTTTGGGATGCGTTCAGTCCTGAGCTTCAGGAAACACCCCTTTCATCAGCTCTGCTATTCCCCACAGCCTCCTCTACATGCAGCAGACACTGTGAGGAGAAGATGTGACTCATCCCAGGATGAAGTCTCACCTCTCATCCCGCCTCCCACTTTCCCTCCCTTTCTTCCCCACTTCCACTTAGTACACCAGCTATCTGTTTGTGTGTCTGCTTTCCTAGCCTTGACTGGCTGACTCGAGAGTCACAGTGGCACCATTGCCCCCAGGCCAAAACAAGGCTTGATGAGCGAAGACACACTTTTCTCCCCGTTTCCCCCTCCCATATGTGTACCGCCTCCCAGTGTGTGGTCGCAGCGCTGTCTGCATTTCACTGGAGACACTGATTGGGTGTCTGTAGTGGAGGCTTGTTTATATAGTTAGATCATACACACACCTTTACTGACTGTTTGCAGAGCATGAAACACACTCCAGATTTCCTTCATTTTAACCCGTGAAGACCCCAACAGCCACCGGTGACATGAAACATCTACAGATATAAACTGGTGAACACCTGTTGACCCGCTAAATCTAATCTAAATCTATCAATACATGTAAAATCAGAGATGCAAGCATTTTTAACAGTTCTGATTTTACTGTAATTCTGTGTAACTTGTATGTGACTTTAAATATTTACATACGCTGTATTCCTGTTTATGTATGTATATATATGTGCATATGTAGGTATGTATATATGTGTGTGTGTGTGTATATATATATATATATATATATGTTTCTGTAAATTGACTTAGAGTCTGGTTTTGACCAACTCTATATATAAAATGTCAAGAGATAACTTTTTTTGTGATCTGGCACTATATAAATAAAATTTGATTGATTGAGTGATTTAATTGGTTTTCCCCTGTAAGTCGCTTTGGAAAAAAGCGTCTGCCAAATGCGTAAACATAAACATATATATATATATATATATATATATATGTAGGTATGTATATATGTATGTGTGTGTGTGTATAAATATATATATGTATGTACACTGTAAAAAAAAAAAAAAAAAAAAAAACAGTAAAAAAAAAAAGCGGTACTATTCCAGCAGCAGGGGTGTCAAAAAAATTCTGTAAAATAACGGAAAATACCCATCTCATAAAAATACGGTAATTTTACATAATTAAAATACAGTTTTTTGCCCTACCTTTACATGAGATTTTTTTTTTTTCTCCCTCTTTTTTCTCCCTCTCTGCTGGGCATACATTATTCAAGGTTATTATCGTTAATGAAAACTAACGAAAACTAGAATTGTAAAAACATTTTCGTTAACTGAAATAAATAAAAACTATAATTAAAAGAAAAAACGATAACTAACTGAAATTGTATTGTGTGTTTACAAAACTAACTAAAACGGATAAAAATGATGGATACAATTCCCTTCGTTTTTGTTTCCGTCAATGTCGGATTGATACGAAATCGATTTATTTCACTCGAGCAATTTTAGCTAGCGGCACCGTTAACGGTTAATCACTTCTTGTCACTTGTCGTTTAGCGTTGTCTTCTCGTCTCCACTCTTCAGCAGAGTCTTGTACGGGATTTATTTGTATACGACGGCGAGTAAGATAAAATATACAACAAAACTAACATTAATGCTAAAACTAAGCATTTAGAAAAAAAACAAAGACTAATACAAACTAGCAAACCTGCTCTAAAATCTAATTAAAACTAACTGAATTAGAGAAAAAAAGGTCAAAACTAAATTAAACTAAACTGGAATGAAAAATCCAAAACTATTATAACAATGACTTTATTCCAACACTGCCTCTGTTTCTTTTTGGTAATTCGGTGCATTTCCCAGAACACTCACCAATCCCTGAAGAACATCCTAAGTACTTTTTTGATACACCTACCCAGAACTTTACACGTACGACAATGCTTGGATTCAGAGTTAAATCGCAAAAATCCAAGGTTAACAGCGACTTTGACTTGGCTTTTGCCTTTCTGTAACTTGGCTTACCTGAGATCTATTTTATTTCAGTGTGCTTAATAAAAAGAAAGAAAAGCTCAGGCTCAAAAGAACTTCTTAGAAATAGAAAAAGATTTAAAAAAAAAAAAAAAAAAAAAAGGGCAGACCTTGCAAACTAAATTTTCACTTCGTAAAATTCAGCTGAAGGACTTAAAAATGAAAACCTGTCTAACAGAATAAATCGTCATTGTGTATTTCTTGAAACCATGAACACACACACGATCAACCTTAACATTCTAAAAACTGACAGCAGAAGTACTAATAATATAGATTATTTCATTAAAGTGGTACTTTTCACTTGGAAGGTTGGATATTTAAGGCAGAAAGTGAACATTTAGTCCTTGAAGCTGATGTGTTGGAAGCAGCAAAATGTACAATGTAAGGAACTGACTTTGACCAGGTCCATACCGTAATGGACTAAGAAGACCAACTCATCATCTGTGGGAGGTGTTGGACAAATAAATCTGGTCCATGGAGGTCCACCTTTCTAGTCTAGGCCTTGAATCAGAGCTGTTTTTGTGGAAAAAAAAAACAGACCTACAAATATTAGACAGGTGGTGATAATGTTCTGCTCCCATAGATGCTCGAATGGTTGAGATCCGATTGCTGTTCTTTAGATACACTGTAAAAAAAAAAAAAAAATCTGTAATTTAACAGAATTTTTACTGTTTATTTTACAGATTTTTCCTGTATTTTTAAGATACAGGAAAATATTAATGAAGTGACAAAAATAGACTGTGATTTTACATGTAAAATAACAGGAAAAAACTAACTGTGAATAACCATGAAATCTTTTTAAAAGACGTTTTTTCTTTTTTCACAGAAAAATACTGTTAAAATACATTTGCAAATGTATCATAATTTCACAAATATTTCTTTTCTATTTATGAGATTACACTGTTAATTTAAAGTTTAATACTGTAAAAAAACTAATAAAACGAGATAAAATTACTGACAATTAACCGTAAAAGAAGTATTTGTTCTGTAAGTTTAACCAGACTTGTTTAACTGACAAATATATTGTGTAATTACAGGAGGTTTCACAACAAAAATGTTGAATACATGTATTTTTGTGAATGTATAAAATGTATAAGCACTGATAAACTATCCAAATACAGTTTTTATCAGTGGATTGTACAACTGAGTCTCATTGAAAATTATTTATATATATATTTATAGGTAATTTGATTGTTTTAATACATGTAAATATTCTTTATTAAACATTAAAAAATCAAAAAAAATTATGCAAAATCTCATATTAAGTTAGGGCAAAAACTGTATTTTAATTATGGAAAATTACTGTATTTTTATGAGATGGTTATTTTTTGTTATTTAACAGTATTTTTTGGCGCCCCAGCTGCCGGAATATTACAATTTTTTTTTACAGTTTTTTTTTTGTTTGTTTTTACAGTGCATGTGGACAGTGTACTGACTTCTGCTATCTTAACCCATTGGCTGAACACAAACAGGAAATAGAACTTTACAGACGCATTTTTGATTCCTTAAAGTCACATGGTCTTGCTGTTTTTTTTTTTATTTGAGCAATTAAATTATGTGCAAAAAGTGTGTTGTAACGCAAGTGCTATTGAACATGAACTGAGTAAAACATTACTGCAAATTGATTAGTAATGCCTTACACTACTGTGTTACAGCAAAAAGTATTCTGTTACTGTAATGCATTACTTTTGTGCTGTGTTACTCCAACGCTGATTTTAAGGGAAGATTTATTTTAACCAAACACACATACAATTGCAGATATTATTTATACTTTATTTTTAACAGATTTGACATTTTTTAACAAACAGATGGTGAAATAAAAAAAGTAAAGACGTACGAAACAAGAGACGTCAACAAGCCCAGACAGGGCAGAATCAAAACTTAAAATACAACGATAAAGAAGTGGGTCAGTGAGTCACAATGTTATCCCATCATGATAAGAGGATTGAGTTAGTTTGGGTATTGTCCTGTTTCAGTCCATGTCAGATCATTCAGATATATTCTCATGTTGCATCAGATCATGTACTGTAAACCTGCTGACATAATTACATCCATCATTTTCATAAACATTTGTGCACATTGTCCTAGAATGCATATTTACACATGTTGATAGTAAAAACCCACAGATGTATAGATATATGTGTATTTCTCATGAGATAAATAAGGTGTTGTCCTATTGGGGCGTCACATCTTCTGGGATAGATGTCCATTTTAATAATAATAATAATAATAATAATAATAATAATAATAATAATAATAATAATAATAATAATAATAATACATTTTATTTATAAGCGCCTTTCAAGACACCCAAGGACACTGTACAACAAGATAAAACAAACAATCCATAAAATACAAAGAAATAAACAGATTAAAACAAATCATTACTATATATAGAAATGAATGAATGAATTTTAGCCAATAATTAGTAAATTTGTCCAAATTATGGTTCAAGGAGAAAGTTAGTTTTTCCATATTGTATATTTCTTTAATAATTCCAATCCATTCCTTCTTTGTTGGGGGTTCTTCACTCAGCCATTTTCTTGTTATGGCTTTTTTACAGGCTGCCATCACACAATTGCAGACATGAGTGTAGAAACAGTTAAACATTGTTTTCAAGGAAAAATTCTCCCTTCACAGTTTTACCCATTCTTGGCATCTGGACAAGGAGTTTCTCCAAATACTCCGCTGAAATACTTGGCCATGACCCTTGTAAAACTTGCTGAAGGTGTTCTGTCTAGTTGGGTATTTCTTTCTGAGCTTGTGAACCTGTTCATCATGGAGCAGTTCAATAGGATTCCAGCCCACTTTCTCTGTAAATTATCTTTACAGAGCCTAGACATATGTTTTCAGGTCACTGTCTCGTTGTGCGCCTTATACACTGACCTGTGTCAATACAGAACCATTAAAGTGTTTTGGTCAATACTCTCAATCATGGTCTGTAGGGTATTCAGTCTACATGTATACAGTGAGTTAGCATGTTCCCTGACCTTGTTGTGAACAGAAACTTGCAAAGTGGAAAAAAGTATAGCTACATGCATTTCATCCCAAATCGACTGTTTCTTAATGTGACATTTTGAGAAGTATGCAACACAATAATGTAAATAGTCACCACCCCCACCCCCCAGAGGAGAGGCAAGGGGTATTGTATTTGGTTTGGTTTGTTTGTTTGTTTGTTAACACTCTAGCAGCAAAGCTATTGGTTGAATTCATACCAAATTGGGTTTATAGATTGCCATTGACCCAGAATAGATCTTATTACATTTTGGGAACTGTAGGTCAAAGTTCAAATTTTTAATGAATTTTTTTTTAAAATCTTATTGTTCCCCATATACTTATGATGGGCAACATTTCAAACATCTGTAGCAGCAAAACTATAGCTTGAATTCATACCAAATTGGGTTTGTAGATTGCCAGTGACCCAGAATAGATGTCATTATATTTTGGGAACAGTAGGTCAAAGCTCAAATTTTTAATGAATTTTTAAACCCCCCCCCCCCCATTTACTTATCATGGGGGAAATTTCAAATGTTTGTTGCAGCAAAATTATTGGTTGTATTCATACCAAATTCAGTTTTTAAGCAGAATAGATGTGATTGCATTTTGGGAAAAGTAGGTCAAAGTTCAAATTTCTTGTGAATTTTTAAAATCTTTTCTCTTCTCCCATTTACTTATAATGGGCGGAATTTCACATGTCTATAAAAACATCAATTTTGTTTCAATTTACTTCAGACTTGGAATATATATAGAGGCAATTGATATGCTGACATCTGCACATGCATAGACATGATGACATCAGCTGGATCCATCCCAAAATAAGCTACAATATATACAACACAATAAAGTGCAGGAAAGACAGAAAACAGAAAATATAAACTTATGATGGATAAAATATATACAGGGAAAAAGAAGTCTGCTGTTTATAGATAGATAGATAGATAGATAGATAGATAGATAGATAGATAGATAGATAGATAGATAGATAGATAGATAGATAGATAGATAGATAGATAGATAGATAGATAGATTTAAATTTACATTTCATTTTATATACATATTTCCAGTGTATTTGCACGTGCAAAGTTAAGTGATATGGGGGGTGTTACTGAGAATTCTTATATCTTCTCAACACCCAACAATGCGTTTTTGTTCTCTGTAGGGGACAAGATTTTCAGAGCTTTACAAAACAATAACAACAACAACAAAAAAGTCATCCATTGCGAAAAACATCAAAACAGAAATCTTACCAAGATCATTTTCACTTGTTCCATTGGCAGATTTTTTTTTTTTTGTACTTTATTTTTATCTCCACATTTTATGATACATCGGCAGATTTTTTTGCTTGAATTAAGCAAAAAAAAAAAAAAAATCTTGAATAAAGCAAAAAAAATCTTGAATTAAGCAAAAAAAAATCTGCCAATGGAACAAGTAAAATCATCTTGGTAAGATTTCTTGAAATAAAATTTTCCAGATCTATTATCTAAAAATAAGTTCTTATATCTCACTGAAAAGTTACTCTTTAGGCCACAGGTGTCAAACATGCGGCCCGGGGGCCAAAACCGGCCAGACAAAGGTTCCAATCTGGCCCACAGGTTGAATTTGCAAAGTGCAGAAGATATGAACAGTGAAGGGCGTCAAACTTGAAAATAATAGCATAATAACCTAGAAATAATGATTTCAAATTTTCTTCTTGGTTTAATGTGAAAAAAATAATATGACATCATGCCTATAAATAATAGCAACACCATTTTTTTTCTCTTTGATTTATTTCAAAGAACATTAAACTCTGATATCCTTTAATAATAAAATGTCAGTAACCTGAACAAATATGAACAACCTGGAATGTCTAAAGAAAAATAAGTATAATTTTAACAATATTCTGCCTGTTTTGTGTCTTGGTAGATCTGATCTGTAATGCACATGTAGAAATCATAAGTTGAGGCCTAATATTGAAAAAATTTTTCTTATTTTTCTTCAGAAATTTCAGTTTTTTCAGGTTATTCACATCTTTTTTGTTTGGATAGTTTGTAAAACGTAAATGTTTTCATAATTTAATGTTATTTTTTGCATATAAAAAATTCAGAGATGCTATTATTTACAGGTTATGATGCTATTATTTTTCTGGTCCGGTCCATTGGAGATCAAACTGGGCTGAATGTGGCCCCTGAAAGAAAATGAGTTTGACACCCCTGCTTTAGGCGATTGTGTCTTATTTTAAGTGTGATGAGATATTTGGACTAGAATTGAGAAAAATACACTTGGTAAGATTTGGATTTTTGCAGTGATAACAAACAACTTTGACAAATTTCACAAACGTAATAAAGTCTTGTTATGTCCTCCGATAACACAGTCAGTAAGATTGAAATTTTGAGTTTCAGAGTCTTTCTATTATGAGTGACCTATAAAGGGTTAACCAGCCTGTAAACCACATTATACCCTGGTAACTGGGGAACTGGAAAAATAAATAAATAAATAAATAAATATATGCATACATACATTCAAAAATAAATACTTAGCATGTGTTTTGAATAGAATGATCAGTAGTTCTGCCCTGTACAAACTGAATAGCCTCTGTTCTCAGGAAAATTAGCTAAGCATATGTTATGTACATCACACAGAGGATGGTTCTTTTCTCATGAGTTATAATTAAATACATTAGGTCACAAATGTGCCAAGGAGTCGCCATGTCAACATCACATAAGTGTCATAGTGAATAATCTGATCTCCAGCGGGACCTGAAAGGCAAGCCATTACATGTCAATGGACTATGTAACGGCAACCAAGGTAATTGGCCTTTAAGGACAGAAGATTGACAGTTTAATTGTTTAATGGTTGGTCAATGAGGCCTCTTACATGTCCGTATCTCACCGAGACAATTCTCTCCATTACGCCACGACAATAGACGGGGTGGTGAGATTGTTATCGCGGCGGAGATGTTGGTCACATAAAGCATCCGTCGTCTCCGCGTGCTGTAAAGGGCCTCATGCAGTATGGCGCTCTTCACCGCTAATTCTCTCCATTAAGAGCCTCTAGCACATTGCTGCTCTTTGTACACAAATCCCCTTTAATTATGGGATTTATACAGCAGCGGAGTGTGAACATGAATAAATAACTATAGAGCAGAAGAGGCAAACACAGCCAGTTAATGCTTCCACGGAGCATGAGATTCTGCAAGGTCACCACGGATAAGGTGCAGCCTTTATGACATGCATCTCAAGTAGAACAAAATATTCACTTCAAAGGGGCAGTTACACTGTAAAAAAAAAAAAAAAAAAAAAAAAAAAACTTGTAAAAAAAAAACCCGTATTATTCCGGCCGAAAAAATACTGTTAAATAACGGAAAAGAACCATCTCATAAAAATATTATAATAATTTTCCATATTTAAAATACAGTTTTTTGCTCTAACTTTACATGACATTTTGCATTTTTTTAAAAAACTTTTTAATGTTTAACCCTTTCATGCACACTGGTCACTACGGTAGACTGTTCAAAAGTGTTCTCTTGTATATTCATGGATTTGGTTGTTTTAGTTCCATATCAGCCAACACAGTGGACGCTTATGCATCATCCCATACACTGACATTCATACCATTATGGTAACTTTGCTGCTCTAGATAAACCTGATCTGCAGTAACATGTTTGAGAGTAAAAAAAAAAACCTGCTAATTGTTATTAGACTGTAATTAACAGTTTTTTGTTTTTTGTTTTTTTGCATATTATTTCCATGCAGGTATGTTAAAATGTGAGAAAACATCAGATTAGCAGCATTAAAAATGTTTTTATTTCATAGTTTTTACACAGTATATCAGTAAATACATGTTTCTTTGGTTCTAAAACTAAATGCATGGTGTCCAGCTGAGTGGACATTTTTGTAACTCCATAAAAATAGGCGAACAAAAAGCAATAGAATTATTATTTTTATACCTAAAGAGGGATAAAAACACGCAGGAAAAAAATCTTGATTAAGGTTCTCATAATTCATGCATGAAAGGGTTAATAAAGAATATTTTTCATGTATTAAAACAATCAAATTACCTATAAATATATATATAAATAATTTTCAGTGAGACTAAGTTGTACAATCCACTGATAAAATCTGTATTTGGACAGTTTATCAGTGCTTATACATATTATACATTCACAAAAATACATTTATCCAACATTTTTTGTTGTGAAACCTCTTGTAATTACACAAGATATTTGTTGATATTTGTCCCAGACAAACACTCCTTGTCCCACATGTGGCTCATAAGGACCTGGTCACCCTAATTACACCATCTTTCTGATCACCAACTTTTCACCGTATATCAGCACCAGCATTTTTGGGGAGTTTTTGATACACAATAAAAAAAAAAAAAAAAAAAAAAAAAAAAACAACTGAGAGTCAATTTAACTCTTAGAGAGTTGAATTAACTCAGATAACATTTGGTCCCACTCAAAATTGGAGTAAAATTTACTCTATGGCCAGTGTTAAATTTTCAGTTAATTTTACTTAATTCAGTGTCAAAATTAACAATGAAATATGTGAAAATATTTAACACCATCTTATTTTCACAGTGTTAAGAGTAATTTGATTACACTTTATAGAGGTATTTATACTCCAGATTGAGTTTAAAATGACTATAATGTCTTACTATTTATCTGCAGTGTTATTTTCTTCATCAGTTTGCTCCCTATGCTAATACTGAAACAACACAGAATTACAGGGGACCCCAAAGTGGGGGTCATGATGGGCAAAAGGGTGATCTATGGGTTTCAATCACCCTAGGACATGCTTTTACTCTGGAGGAGCAAAGTCCATCCTGCTTATTACACTGTAAAAAAAAAAAATCATAAAAAAACCTGTACTATTCCGGCAGCAGGGGTGCTGAAAAAATACTGTTAAATAACAGAAAATAACCATCTCATAAAAATACAGTAATTTTCCATAATTAAAATACTGTTTTTTTTACCTAACTTTACATGACATTTTGCTTTTTTTATTTTTTTTATTTTTAATATTTAATAAAGAATATTTTCATGTATTAAAACAATCAAATTACCTATAAATATATATATATATATATATATATATATATATAAATAATTTTCAATGAGACTAAGTTGTACAATCCACTGATAAAAACTGTATTTGGACAGTTTATCAGGGCTTATACATATTATACATTCACAAAAATACATTTATTCAACATTTTTGCTGTGAAACCTCCTGTAATTACACAAGATATTTGTCAATTAACAAACAAGTCTTGTTAAACTCGCTTTTACGGTTAATTGTCAGTAATTTTATCTTGTTTTATTTATTTATTTATTTTTACAGTATTAAACTTTAAAATAATAGTTTAATCTCAGAAATAGAAAAGAAATATTTGTGAAATTATGATACATTAGCAAATGTATTTTAACTGTATTTGTCTGTGAAAAAAGAAAAAAAAAATTTTTTTAAAAATTTACATTTTTGGTTATTCACAGTTACAGTTTTTTCGTGTTATTTTACATTTGACATGTAAAATCACAGTCTATTTTTGTCATTTCATTGATATTTTCCTGTATTTAAAAAAAAACAGGAAAAATCTGTAAAATAAACAGTGAAAATTCTGCTAAATTTCACTTTTTTTTTTTTTTTACAGTGTAGAGCATCCTTTTCTCCTGGTTAAAAATCAACACATTTTTTGCTATTGTTAAAAAAAAAAACATACATACATGTGCTGTTTTTTGATGTAGCCACAGTGGAATGGTGATTAGTGGAAACCGAACAGGCTGAGTAAAATGAATTTGTCACATTGTTACGTGGAATAACAGCAGCTTGAGGTAATCCAACGACGAAAAAAACCACGGACTATACCATACTGTCTGCAAGGCGCATAACATGCCTCCCTCCTGCCGCTGGGGAAGACTATTTAAGATTCGAGCAGTGTGTTAGACAAAGAATAGGAAAAGCCTTTTTGTGTCCATGAATGCCCAGGCAATCAAGGCATCAATTATTCAAGGCGCATGCAGAGAGAAACCATCGCAAGCTGTCCATCGACGCTTCGTCCCCAGACTCCCAATGTTGTTCAGACAGCGGTGGAACAATAAAAATGCAACAGAGCTATTAAGAAACAAGGCAACACAGGAAAACTGCTGCAAAATTGGAGATAAGGTCCAAACATGTTAATGAGTTAATCAATTATAAGGGGGTTTAATCACAGTATGTAAACAAGGAGGCAGTGAGTAAGTATGTGTTGACCACAAACCCATATGTTCTGAGCCGGTTAGTTGAGTTACAGATACACATGAGTTAACCCTTTATTGGGCAAATAACTATTTTTGGTCATTTCCGCATGCATTACAAGACAGTGATATCAACAGTTACAGTGAGTCAGGTCCAATGTGGTCTACAGGGTCTGTAAGGTCCACCTCTGCATGAACAGTGAGTGGACCTGCTTTGTTAGGTACCATGAAGTAATGGTACTAGGGATGCACCGATACCACTTTTTTCCAGACTGAGTATGAGTACTTACATTTGAGTACTTGCCGATACCGAGTACCGATACGAGTACTTAATAATCCCATTCCAGTTCTTGGTTCCTTTTGTAAATGTGCTTTATTGTCGTCGTCATTAGTCTGACTGGAACAAAGTGCTGCTACTGACATTTAATGTGTTGGAATGAGCGTTTCTCAATTAATCCACCAGGGGGCGCCACTCTGAATTAACCATACTGGACAAATACCACAAAGAAGAGTAAAGTTTTTTGAGAAGAGGAAGAAGAAAGTCAGTAATAACAAACATGTAGACGACAGAGGCAATACTAATGTGATGCTAATAATGATGATGAGGATGATGATGAATGAACGTTTATTTCAGTTAAATACAAAATACATACATATTAAAAAAAACAACAAAACAAAACACCTACATATTAAAAAAAACAAAAACAAAAACATAAAATTAACACATTTTGTAACTGAAAAAGGAAGAAGCTGAAGCCGGAGGCTTATTTCTGCTTCTCCTATTCACATCCTTAGTCCATGTCCACACCTTAAGTTGCAGCAGATAAATACTTAAACTTAAATTATACTACATTCAGTGTAATAAGTTATTTTGTAATCATATTACTTTCATAGCCCTTCATAATTTGACCAATTAAATTCTTTTTGAAACTCAACAGTGAGCTACACAATTTCACTTCATCCTTCAGTTCGTTCCATAGCTTGACACCAATAACTGAAACACTGTGATATTTAACATTTGTTCTTACTTTACATTTTTCAAACACAAACATCCCTCTTAAATTATAATGTCCTTCTCTTAACTTAAAAATTTTCTGAATACAAAAAGGAAGGTGTTTACTTTTAACGCGAAACATAAATTCCATTGTTTTAAAATATACAATGTCAAGAAATTTTAGTAAACCAGATTCTACAAATAATAATATTGCAGCGTTTTCACTGGTAAGGTTTAACAGCTTAGCTTCAGCAGGTAGAGAAAAGAGAAATGAGTGATAATTTTGGTTTTCACTTCCGCTGGCCGAAGTCTGCACCGCTCCGTATTCCTGGTGGTATTCTCTGTCTGGGTACGCATCCGCCAGCACCTGGTAAACAAATGGAATGTACGCAGAGGACGGACAGAATGCTGCGTCCGTATCTGTCTGTGTCTGTATCGTTACTTGCAGTCAGCGTTACTTTTATCGCCGTCATTTATTTTGAAAAATCTCCACACTCTTCACACTCCACACACATTATTCCACCGCCACGTATCTGCTGCACTGAACTGGGAATGTCACACGGCCGTAAATGGTATCGGTGCATTTGTATCGGATATCTTTTACGAGTACGAATACGAGCACACACACTGAGTATCGGAGCCGATGCCCGATACTGGTATTGGTGCATCCCTAAATGGTACTGATGTTTACTTACATACAAAGGTCTTTTAACCTTAGATGTGTTTTTCTTGCATTTTTTAAAAATATATTCTTCTTGGATTTTTTTATTTATTTATTTATTTTATTTTGGTAAGGAAACAAATATGGTAATTTCATTGACCTTGATTTTCTACATAACAAAAAAAAAAAAGGAAAAAAATTCACAAAAGTGATAAATTCTTCTTATGTCCTCCAATAACACACTAAGGTTTAAAACGTGAACTTCAGAGTATCTCTATGAGTGCCCTCTAAAGGGTTAACTCTTTATAAGGCACTATGAAATTCAAAATGTCAGCCTTATTGGAGGACATAAGAAGAATTTATTACTTTTGTGAAATATTTAATTTAACCCTTTCATGCATAGTGGTCACTACAGTGGACAGTTCTTCTCCAGCTGTTCTCTTGTATATTCATGGGTTTAGTTGTTTTAGTTCCATATCAGCCAACCCAGTGGACGCTTATGCATCATTTTATTAACTGCAATTCATACCATTACTGTAACGTTGCTGTTCTTGATTGGTTCTTGAGTGGAAATCAATTGTTAATTGTTATTCTTTGCATATTATCTCCATGAAGTGAGAAATAACTAGTATTAGAAAATGTTAAAATGTGAGAAAACATCAGATTAGCTGCATTAAACATGGTTTCATTTCACTGTTTTTATATCGCTTTATGATATTGGGTTTTAAATACATGTTTCTTTGCTTCAAAAATAAAATTCATGGTGTAGCTGAGTGGACATTTTTGTAAATGTATGAAAAAAAAAAAACCTCAATATCATTGTTTTTTTCATGTCTAAGGAGGAATAAAAACACTAAAAAAAAAAACCAAAACAAAACAAAACAAAAAAAACACCTCAGCTAAGATTCTCATAACTCATGCATGAAAGGGTTAAAAAACAATATTTTCATGGAGAAAATCAAGGTCAGTGAAGTTACCATATTTGGTTCCTTGCCCATAATTGGCTAAACAAAAAATGTATCCAAGAAGTATATATATTAAAAAAAAAAAAAAGAAGAAAGAAACACGTAAGGTGAACGGAAGATGTATTTTAGAACATTAATCTTTTAGTCTGCATTGGTATTTATTGATTAGTTATTGTTGATTATTTAAAAACATTTATCTGTAGTTGCTTTCAGTGATCTTGTATTTGTGCACTGATTTATGCAAGTCATACCATTACTGTAACGTTGCTGTTCTTGATTGGTTCTTGAGTGGAAATCAATTGTTAATTGTTATTTTTTGCATATTATCTCCATGAAGTGAGTAATAACTAGTATTAGAATATGTTAAAATGTGAGAAAACATCAGATTAGCTGCATTAAACACGGTTTCATTTCACTGTTTTTATATCGCTTTATGATACGGGGTTTTAAATACATGTTTCTTTGCTTCAAAAATAAAATTCATGGAGTAGCTGAGTGGACATTTTTGTAAATCTATGAAAAAAAAAAACTTAATCTCATTGTTTTTTTTCATGTCTAAGGAGGAATAAAAACACTCAAAAAAAAAAAAACCCAAAAAACACCTCAACTAAGATTCTCATAACTCATGCATGAAAGGGTTAAAAAATATATATTTTCATGGAGAAAATCAAGGTCAGTGAAGTTACCATATTTGGTTCCTTGTCCATAATTGGCTAAACAAAAAATATATCCAAGAAGTATATATATTTAAAAAAAAAAAAAAAAAAAAAAAAAACACGTAAGGTGAACGGAAGATGTATTTTAGAACATTAATCTTTTAGTCTGCATTGGTATTTATTGATTATTTATTGTTGATTATTTAAAAACATTTATCTGTAGTTGCTTTCAGTGATCTTGTATTTGTGCACTGATTTATGCAAGTCATACCATTACTGTAACGTTGCTGTTCTTGATTGGTTCTTGAGTGGAAATCAATTGTTAATTGTTATTTTTTGCATATTATCTCCATGAAGTGAGAAATAACTAGTATTAGAATATGTTAAAATGTGAGAACACATCAGATTAGCTGCATTAAACATGGTTTCATTTCACTGTTTTTATATCGCTTTATGATATTGGGTTTTAAATACATGTTTCTTTGTTTCAAGAATAAAATTCATGGTGTAGCTGAATGGACATTTTTGTAAATGTATGAAAAAAAAACCCCTCAATTTCATTGTTTTTTTCATGTCTAAGGAGGAATAAAAACACTAAAAAAAAAAACACAAAACAAAACAAAACAAAAAACACCTCAACTAAGATTCTCATAACTCATGCATGAAAGGGTTAAAAAAAAAAAAAATTCATGGAGAAAATTAAGATCAAGGTCCTTTTCAAGTGCAAAAAAATTGTATTTATTTATTTGTTTTGACCATATTGTATGATTCTTTGTTATCTGATGATTTTATATGCTCGAAATAAACTACTACTACTACTACTACTAATATCTTCAGTGTAATTTTTGCATTTCATAAATTTATCCCACGGACTGCGTTGGACCTTTTGGCGGGTATGTTTGACACCTGTGCATTAAATGATCAGCAATCCAAGCACAACTTTTCTGTTAATGGAAAGCAAGGTTTCATTACCAGGTTTTGAAGCTTCATCACTCTGTTATTTTGCTCATTAAAGCAGATGCTGAGATCCTGCACCACAGTGACATAACTAAAAATGTATCCAATCAGCCAGCAAACAAGAAGCATTAAGATAATCAGGCCGGCTGTAAACATGCTGAAAGTTTTGCCATGTAAGCTGTTTGGAAGAAAAACTTCACACAGCTATCGTCATCGCTTTAATAATCCCCTAGATCAGGGGTGTCAAACTCATTTTAGTTCAGGGGCCACATCCAGCCTAAATTGATCTAAAGTGGGCCGGACCAATAAAATAATATAAATAATAGGATAAGAACTTTTGAGTGTAAAAAGTAAATTCCGTAATGAATTTTACTTGAACATGACATAAACAAATATGAACAACCTGAAAATTCTTTAGTAAAATAAGTGCAATGTTAACAATATTATGCCTTAGTGTATTATTTATACAAGTGAATCACAACTTAGAGATCACAGTGGATCTACAAATACATAAAACATTAAATAACAGGACAAATATTATTAAAATTCCACATACTTCTCTTAAGACATTCCAGATATTCACATTTTTTTGTTAAAGGCTAGTCTGTACATGTAAACATTTTTGTGTAATTTTACTTTTTTACACTAAAACAAAGAGACAAATTTACAGTTCTCATTATTTATAGGTTATTATGATAGTATTTTACTGGTCTGATCCACTTTAGACTGAAATGACCTGAAATGATTTTAACATCCTTGATTGTTAATATTTTCAGTGTAATTTTTGCATTTTACAATTTCATCCCAGGGGCCAGATTGAACCCTTTGGTGGGCCGAATTTGGCTCCCGGGCCGCATGTTTGACACCTGTGCCCTTGATGGACAGACAAAAAAAAAAAAAAAAAAAAAAAGCACAGTAAATGAGGTAGGCCTGACATTTTAATATTTTTAATTAGACTTGACTTTTTTATTTATTTTTGTTATTAATTTTCAATATTTTGCAACTATTTCATGCTCAGTTGAAAGCAGAGAGGGTAAAAACTGTCTGTTTTTATTTCTACAGGACTAGCTGCAATGAAACTGCACAGCAGAAACTAAGACGGAACAGAATGTTCTAATGTGGAACCGTCGATACGCCAAATTTATGTCAAATTTATTATCTGTGTTTTGTTGTTTTCACTCTAACTTATGGTGTAGCAAACAAAATATCGAAGAAAAATCTGACTTCTTCCTCTTTGCCAGACAAAACATCCCCCTGGTTTTATCTATAAATATTAGGGCTGGGCAAGTTAATGCGTTATTACTGCATTAGCACATTCATTAAATAACGCCAACAGTTGTTTTTTTTGTTTTTTTTTATCTCATGTTAATGCTGTTTTATTCTAACTCATATTCTTCTGCGCCTGCTTGTGTGCGTGTAGCGATTAGCTCGGCAGATAAACAACAGGTTTCCCAAGAAAAGCCGGACGCCGAAATCTTCTGTCCAAATCTTCTACTTGAGACTCGCTGTAAAACTGCAACATACATACAGAATATGTCTCAGTTCTGTTCATTGCCTTAGTACATTTACATGGCATTATACATTTAAATGAATGGGGAAAAGACCGCTAGCTCGATGCTAACTTGAATGGTAAAATCCATAGACACGCTAACATTTAGCATTTACAGATTAATTTAAGATTTACAATGTCTTTTTATCCAGCAACAAAGGTTCACATCAGAGATATTTTATACTATTCATTCTTACAACAACTGAACATAAAATACTCACAGGCAAACGTTTTCAGGCCATACAAACAGAGTGAAAGAAACGTGTCTGTTAGTTCCTTGTTATGTCCGAACTGACTACGGTAACACCGAAAGGACAAAACATATGTTAGTGCAACTTATTCTGACCACTAGAGGGCCCCCTTTGCTTGCTTTGAACAACTGAACATCGCATATTATTGGGCTTATTAGTATTAGTACTGATTAGTGGGCTTAAGACTCCTGTCAGTCACTCACAAGCGGAAATAAACTGGTGTGGACATAAACATGGAGAAAAGTACCAGTCTTTTACATGGACATTTTCATTTGAAATGTCTTCAGATGGTGGGGTTGAGAAGGACACAGTTGTTTGTAAGCACTGACATGTGGAAATATTTTTATCACCGGAGTACTTTGAGTCTGAAATATCACTTAAAGGCAATACATGCTGTTGATGGCGGCAACCCCCCCCCCATACAACAATGCGATTAATCGTGATTAATCGCAGAAATCCACGCGATTGATTGCGATTAAAAATTTTTATCACTGCCCAGCACTAATACAAGGTGGGGAAGCAAAATTTACAATATTTTGAGGCAGGGATTGAAAGACAGTGTATGACCAATTAGTTTATTGAAAGTCATGAGAATTTATTTGCCACAAGAAAATTGACATAATAGAAAATGTTTTATTCTATGTGTCCTCCTTCTTTCTCAATAACTGCCTTCACACGCTTCCTGAAACTTGCGCAAGTGTTCCTCAAATATTCGGGTGACAACTTCTCCCATTCTTCTTTAACCCATAAGGACCCGGTGTGACTTTTGTGGTAGTTCCCAAATGAATTTTTCCCTCTATTTAACCTTTCCTATGTGATTTATAACCCTTTATCATATCATCCTCTGAATTTTGCATTTTTTTCCCCAGGGAAAATCATTGATTTTTTTTTATGTTTAATTGACTGATCATGTAGATGCTCATAAAACCTCTGAGTAAAGTAAAAGGTTATTGTATCAAAACAGAAAAAAATTAAGAAAATCTGACGTTTTCAGTAAAATATAGCATTTACTGGATATAAACCCAGTGTCTCCATCCACTTTCTTTGATCCAACTCTATGGGTTTTACTGGTGAATCAATGTTGTAGAAGATTCCGATGTTTGCAAGGTAACTACGGAGCCTCTGAACATCCAAATGGGTCATATCTGATGACCATGAAAAGATGAATAACTGTATTTTACACCAATTATTTACATGGATTGGTAGGATTAATGGATCAATAGTTTAGATCAGTAGATGCTTTTGGTCAGCGGTGGATGTTTGGGTCTTTATGGGTTAATAGTATCTTCCAGACTTTCTCGTAATAGTTTTGCTCATAGTCATTCTCTTCTTTCCATTATAAACAGTCTTTATGGACACTCCAACTATTTTTGAAATCTCCTTTGGTGTGACGAGTGCATTCAGCAAATCACACACTCTTTGACGTTTGCTTTCCTGATTACTCATATGGGCAAAAGTTTCTGAAAAGGTATGGATAATAGTGTTAGGTATGATTATGACATCAATATATGTTTGGTTTCAAAACAATTGACGTAGTGCCTGCTGAGAAAAAACAACTAAATGTTCATTGTAAATTTTGCTTCCCCACCCTGGAAATATACTTAGATCTGTGGTAAATATTCACATTTCTTCCTGGTGACTCCTGCAGTCCGCTACAGGCAGCAGCATTATGTGAATATTCCATTTATTCACATACATCTAACTGGAGCATGTGTCCAATCATTTGTACATTTGTGTTTGTTTCTAATATTATAATGACGCTGCTTCATTCATACATCATCGGAATGTTCTTTAGAGTATTATTCCCACACAAACACGGCGCTTTGCATGAATCTATATCGTATATTGTTTCCAACCTGTTTTGTACCTTTGTTTTACAGATATATTTTCATGGCTTTTCTGTATAGCATGCAACTTTGGAGTTTGTGGATCTCCACAGATTCATTAAGGTGAATTTTCCATGGAAACTTATATTTGTTTTTCTCTCTCTGCGGTGCAGATAGTATATTATTAAAGTACACTGCAGAAGTACACTGCACAGGAACAATAATGTGGCACCAAATCCCAGAGGAGCAAGAGAGGATCTAACACACTGGGTGTGTATATTTACACAGAAGGAACACAAAAACAAAAAACAGATAGGTGACAGACAAGTGTGGTTTCATCCAAACACCATCTCAAAGGGGTGTAAACACACACACACATTCACACACTCCATCTCGCTTAAAAATAACCAAACTTTGTGATCTGTCGTCCTATACATTGTGTCTATACACCAGTGAACCTTGTGAACACAGATCCCATCATGCATTCTGTTTGGCTGCTTTGTCTGGCTCCTACCACCAGCTTTTTAAGAACCACTGACTGACAAATCATTCTTCTCTCCAAATTCATGAAATATATTTATTTTAGATATTGAAGTTTTAGGATGAATTGTTTTAGTATTAAGTAGTTACTGTTTTAACATTGGATTCTTTTGTTTAATCTGTTTCACTTCAGTAATGTTAATAGTGACTTCTTTATGACCAGGATTTAAGTAGTACTCTGTTGGAGTTTAAGTATGTTATCACTAGTTTAAGCTTATGAAAATAGGAAACATCTGTCTGCACATGAGTTAAGTAGGTTCTGTTCTTCTTCTAGATCACAGGTGTCAAACATATGGCCCGGGGGCCAAATCCGGCCCACCAAAGGGTCCAATTCGGCCCGCAGGATGAATTTGTGAAATGCAAAAATTACACTGAAGATATTAACAATCAATGGTGTCAAAATCATTTTAATTCAGGTTCCACATACAGACATATACAGTCCAATTAGATTTCAAGTGGGTCAGACCAGTAAAATATTGACATAATAACCTATAAATAATGACAAACCCAAATTTTCTTTTTTTTTTTTTTTTTGGTGTAAAAGAAGTTAAATTACATGAAAATGTTTACATTACCAAACTATACTTTTACAAAAACTGTGAATAACCTGAACAAATATGAACAAACAGAAATGTCTTAGGAAAAGTAAATGCAATTTTACCAATATTCTGCCTGTTACTAAATGTTTTGTGCGATTGTAATGCACATGTAAATGATAAACTGATAAACCGAGGCAGAATATTGTTAAAATTGCACCTGTTTTTCTTAAGATAATTCAAGTTGTTCATGTTATTCGGATTTTTAAGGAAACTTTGTAGATGTAAACCTGATCATAATATAATTTTACTTTTTTCACTGTTATTATTGAAGTGGTTTGGCTCACTTGAGATCAAATTGGGCTGAATGTGGCCCCTGAACTAAAATGAGTTTGACAGCCCTGCCTTACACTATTGTGTTACAGCAAGAAGTAATCTGTTACTGTAATGCATTACGTTTGTAACGCGTTACGCAAACGCGTCTCTACCTCCTGAGGAGGCTTAGGTCTTTTGGAGTGAGAGGGCCACTCCTGAGAACCTTCTATGACTCTGTGGTGGCATCAGCGGTACTGTACAGTGTGGTCTGCTGGAGCAGCAGCATCACGGAGAGGGAGAAGCTGGACAAGATCATCAGGAAATCCAGCTCAGTCCTGGGCTGTTCTCTGGACTCGGTTCGGGAGGTGGGGGACAGGAGGGTCCTGGCCAAACTCAGGTCAATGCTGGACCATGAGTCCCACCCCCTACAGGAGACTCTGTCAGCTCTGGAGAGCAGCTTCAGTGACAGACTGATCCACCCTCGCTGTGTGAAAGAGAGGTTTCGCAGATCTTTCCTTCCTGCTGCTGTTAGACTCTCCAATGAACACTTTTAACCTGGTGCAATAATCCCATTTGCAATACACAAAACGGACACTTTTATTTATTTGTATCCATATTGTACATACTTTTAATGCATGCACATCTTTATTTATTTTTTTTAAAACCTTCTGTGTGAACTTTTTCTGCACTGTCCTATAATGAGTGTTGCAACACTGGAATTTCCCCATTGTGGGACAAATAAAGGATTTCTTATCTTATCTTATCTTATCTTATACAGACACATACAGTCCAGTTAGATTTCAAGTGGGTCAGACCAGTAAAATATTATCACAATAACCTATAAATAATAACAACCCCACATTTTCTCTTTATTTTTTTGGTGTAAAAAAGTAAAACTAGAAGCACTCAGGGAGCGCAGACCTCCGCCAAGGCAGATCAGTGCCCCGGATTTGGATGAAAATTTCAGGAAATGTTGATACTGGCACAAGGAACAAATGATTAAATTTTGGTGGTGATCAGGGGTGGTGGGGGGGCGGGGCACGGGGGCCCACTGATCTGCCTTGGCAGAGGTCTGCGCTGTCTTTTCTAGAAAAGTACTCGGAGAGTGCAGACCTCCGCCAAGGCAGATCAGTGGGCCCCCGTGCCCCCCCACTCCACCCCCAATCACCACCAAAATTTAATCATTTGTTCCTTGTGCCAGTATCAACATTTCCTGAAATTTTCATCCAAATCCGTCCATAACTTTTTGAGTTATCTTGCACACAAACAGACAGACAAACAAACCAACGCCGACAAAAACATAACCTCCTTGGCGGAGGTAAAAACTACATGAAAATATTTACATTACCAAACTAGACTTCTTCAAAAAATGCGAATAACTTGAACAAATATGAACAAATGGAAATGTCTAAGAAAAGTAAACACAATTTTAACAATATTCTGCCTGTTACTAAATGTTTTGTGCGATCGTAATGCACATGTGTAAATGATAAACTGATAAACAGAGGCAGAATATTGTTAAAATTGCACTTGTTTTTCTTAAGACAATTCAAGTTGTCCATATTATTCAGATTTTTAAGGAAACTTTGTAGATGTAAACCTGATCAGAATAGAATTTTACTTTTTTCACAGTTATCATTTTACTGGTTTGGCCCTCTGGAGATCAAATTGGGCTGAATGTGGCCCCTGAACTAAAATGAATTTGACACCCCTGTTGTAGATAGAATAGAATAGAATAGAATAGAATAGAATAGAATAGAATAGAATAGAATAGAATAGAATAGAATAGAAGCTTTATTTGTCATTGCATAATAAATACAACGAAATTGCACATGCCACCCACATAAAAAAAAACCCCACAATAAAATTCATACTACATTCTTCTCACTCATAAATATATTCAGTAAGCACAACACACACACTGAAACACATCAATATTAAAATACTACTATATAAAAGTGCAATTATATATATTTTTTAAAAAAGTGCATTTTATATTAAAAAAATAAGCATAAGGTTACTTAGAGTTTTTCTTTTGAGATAACATTAACCCTTCCATGCATAGTGGTCACTACAGTGGACAGCTATTCTACAGCTGTTCTCTTGTATATTCATGAATTTTGTTGTTCATTTTATGTTGTTGTTGTTGTTTTTTACACATATCTTTATTAAAGTTTTAAAACACTACATATCTTTTCTGACATGAATTGGTAACATTATGTAGATCTCTCCTGAGCATAAAGCCCCAGAATCATAAGCCCTCCCCATAGTTTTCACACAATTTATCAGTAAATACATGTTTCTGTGCATCAAAAATTAAACACATAGTGTCCAGTTGAATAGACATTTTTGCAACTTCATGAAAAATAGGTTCATAAGAATTTTTTTTTCTTTTTTTTTTTTCATGTTTTTTTTTTTTTTTTTTTTGATTATTTTTATTTTATTTATTTATTTTTTATTTATTTTTCAGGAGAAAATTTTCAATCGCATTGTTTTTTTCATGCCTAAAGAGGAATAAAAACACTCAGGAAGAAAATTTTATTAAGGTTCTCATAATTCGTGCATGAAAGGGTTAAGTTAAAGACCAACCTATTTGTACGGGTGAGCCCACCCATAGGGTCAATAATGTACTTTTCATCTAATGTTCAGGGCTCATTTGTCTTTGAGTCCTCAGCGTTGAGTTTCCACCTTATTTGTGATCTGAATAAATTTTGTCAACTTTGAGACCGATCTGAATCCAGACTCGTTCTTAGAGCTTCCAACAAAAGAACACGTTAACATTCACCACATCGTGCTCCCCTGATACCTGAGGACTCCTACAGACTCAGAGTGACCCCAACCCGTCCATGTTCCAGTCTTCTGTACAGACTGTACTGGAGCCTATATGTTCAGAACAAGCCCATCATTTATTTAAGATGCTGGTGATGCCTTGAAGACACAAAAAGCATGCAAGACAAACCTCTGGGGATACTGTGGTCCTCACCCCACACATTTATATGATATTAGCTGGAAAAATGTCAACATGATTTTATTTCTAAAGCCTCTGTAAACCCAACCATTAGCTACTAGCTTTGAGCTAACTAGCTGTCTGCTCGCTTTCCCATCATGCCTCTGTCTGCTGTCTCACGCACAGTGTTGGGCAAATTACTTTTAAAATGTAATTAGTTATAGTTACTAGTAACTATCCCAAAAAAGTAATTGAATTAGTAACGGAATTACTCCATAAATGTAATTAGTTACCAGGGAAACTAATTATTGTGTTACTTTTTCCATCCATCCATCTACTCATCCATCTACTCATCCATCCATCCATCTACCTACTCATCCATCCATCTACTCATCCATCTACTCATCCATCCATCTACTCATCCATCCATCCATCCATCTACTCATCCATCCATCTACTCATCCATCCATCTACTCATCCATCTACTCATCCATCCATCCATCCATCTACTCATCCATCCATCTACTCATCCATCCATCCATCCATCCATCCATCCATCCATCCATCTATCTACTCATCCATCCATCTACTCATCCATCCATCCATCCATCCATCTACTCATCCATCCATCTACTCATCCATCCATCCATCCATCTACTCATCCATCCATCCATCCATCTACTCATCCATTTACTCATCCATCCATCCACCCATCCATCCATCCATCCATCCATCCATCCATCCATCCATCCATCCATCCATCCATCCTCCACTCATCCAGGTCTCAGGGGCAGCAGCCTATGCCTCTTCCTGGTCTACAGTAAGGCCTATCCCCCAGACCAGCTGATACAAACAGTCCCTTCAGTGTGTCCTAGGTCTGCTCTGGGGTTTATTTTATTTTTTAGTTTATTTTATTAGTTTGATCCCCGTTAGCTGCTGCATACCCCAGCAGCTACTCTTCCTGAGGTCATCAACAACACAAAAACAAAGCACCAACAATTTCCCACAACTCACTCAACAAACAGGATTTACATACACTCAACACAACAACACAAAAACCAAAAATCAGCAACAGCATACAATACAAAACAATTACAATAATAATACCAACAACAACAGAAAAAAGAATAAATAGACCAAAAATCCTCCACCAGGTTGGGCAGGCATCCAGGAGCCTTCCAAACCAAATGCCCAAACCATCTCAGCTAGCTCCTCTGGATGTGGAGGAGCAGCAGCTCTACTCTGAGCCCCTCTTGGATAGCTGAACTCCTCACCCTATCTCTAAGCAGACTGATCTCATGAAATTGCGTTGTATGTGACGCCAGTTTATAACATTTGGCGTGCTATACGTATGCATTGTCACCCTTTCACGTGTTATTTAACGCCATTTGATGGTGTGTCAATGTGCTAGCTGCTAATCGCGCTAATTGCTAACCCTGAACCTTAACCTAACCCCTAATCCTAACCACTAATCGTGCTAATTGCTAATCGTCCTAATCGCTAACCCTAAACCTGACCCCTAACCCAAATCACGCTAGCAGCTAATCGCGCTAACAGTGTGTTACTTTACACGGCGTAAATATACACGCTTATAATGCGCACAGATGATGCACCAATAAAAGTGGTGTGTTATCTGTACACAATTCATGATATCACGTTGCTCTAAAGAACTATTTTCTGAACCTAACAGCAAATATTGTATGCTGTCCTCGAAAAGTTTTTGCAGCACTTTGTTTCATACAGTTTCTGCAATGTTTTTTTTTTTTTTTCATTTACTTATTTCAGTAAGAGCTGTGACTGTCCCTGCACACTGAGGGAGAAAGAGCTGTTCTTGTACAGTAATGTCTTTTTGGGCACTTTTTTTTTTTCTAAACAGAAACTTTTACATGATCCTTGTGTCATGTCGAGGTTGGAAGAGAAGTTGGAGTTGTTTGTCCATGAATGTAAATCCCAACTGAACGGCTAAGGAATCTTTACACATGCAATGAATGTAAAATACTGGCATTGTTCACTGTGCTGACTGTTTGATTGTCCATCATATATATATACCAATGATATTTGAACAGTAGATGCAGGAGTAAAACTACACTGTAAAAAAAAATCTGTAATTTAACAGAATTTTCACTGTTTATTTTACTGATTTTTCCTGTATTTTTAAGATATGGGAAAATATCAATGAAATTACAAAAATAGACTGTGATTTTACATGTCAAATGTAAAATAAAATGAAAAAACTCTAACTGAATAAAAAAAAAATTAAATTTTTTTAAAAGAAACTTTTTTCTTTTTTCACAGAAAAAATATTTCTTTTCTATTCATGAGATTAAACTGTTAATGTAAAATTTAATACTGTAAAAAAAAAATAAATAAATAAAATGAGATAAAATTACTGACAATTAACCGTAAAAGAAGTATTTGTTCTGTAAGTTTAACAAGACTTGTTTGTTAATTGACAAATATCTTGTGTAATTACGGGAGGTTTCACAACAAAAATGTTGAATAAATGTATTTTGGTGAATGTATAACGTGTATAAGCACTGATAAACTGTCCAAATACAGTTTTTATCAGTGGATTGTACAACTTAGTCTCATTGAAAATTACATATATATATATATATATATATATATATATATATATATATATATATATATATATATATATATATATATATATATGTAATTTGATTGTTTTAATACATGTAAATATTCTTTATTAAACATTAAAAAGTCAAAAAAATATGCAAAATCTCATGTAAAGTTAGGGCAAAAAATGTCTTTTAATTATGGAAAATTACTGTATTTTTATGAGATGGTTATTTTCCGTTATTTAACAGTATTTTTTCAGCACCCCTGCTGCCGGAATATTACTGTTTTTTTACTGTTTTTTTTCACAGTGTGAATGGCTAAGGAATATTTACCCATGCAATGAATGTAAAATACTGGCATTGTTTATCCACTGCGCTGACTGTTTGATTGTCCATCATACATATACCAACGACATTTGAACAGTAGATACAGGAGTAAAACTATGCACAAATCATTTTTCTTGTAGATTAATCTTCAGCTCTAAGCTTCCTATCTCTGTTCAGCTTAAAAAACAAAAAAGAGATAGAGAGAGAAGCAGACAAACAAATAAACAGTAGAAATAAACATATTCGACAAATACAAGCCCCGAATGGAGAAAGAGTTTGGATTTTGCACCTGTAAGACAAAGTCACCAAGGACGCTGTAAACATCTGTGATACACACATAAAGGACAAACATATAAAGAACAAGCTGTTGCTAAGACTCATCTGTAAAACATAACGGCTGATCTCACAGCAGCTGACATACAACATGTACTGCAGTTACAGTCTACCATCACTAACACACCCATACTGATATTTAACCACGGCATCTATCAGTGAGCTCATGACATTCTGTGACATTTTGTATTAACCACAAACACATTATTCTTACAATATTACAAAAAAAATAGCACTTTTTACATTTACATGCTCATAAGTCCCTGCACAGATGACATTAAAACACCAGAGCTGACTTTTATTACAATTCCATATATGTCATGCGATACTGCATTTACATTTAATTACACAGCATTTAAAAATCGGTAATAGGCAATTCCACCTTTGAGCACGGGCTACGGCATGGCGAGGTATAGTCATTACTGATAAATACACCTTGACACACGGAGGCAGGACAGAATTATTTCAAATGACTCTCCCCATTTGCATTTGGTCACTTATTATAGAAGTGTTTACAACGAGAACATTTAACAAAAAAAATATGGATATGAAAATTATTAGATTTGGGAACCTACAATGGTGCATATACAATCCATGGCACCTGCTTTTTATGAATAAAATATGATGTAACATGCTTTGATTTGATAAATTTACACTACAATGAAAAAGTTAGGGATATTTTTAATTTTTGGGCTATTTTTTTCAGTTGGGATTCTTGCACAGCACTTTTTACTTTTTTTTATTGAACTGAATTTAAATACATTTTTTTAATGGCCAGCAGGGATGGGAATGAAGAACTGGTTCTTTTTGAGAACTGGATCCCAGTAGTTCGATTCCTTAGAATCGTTGGCCTGCCTACTTAATGATTCGGCTTATCAATTCCGCCTTTGTTGCACATGTGTGATGACATCACGCATACGTTGTTTCGGTCAGAACATAGCCAACATGGTGTTGAAGCAGAAACGGTCTAAAAAGATGATGACATGTGGCAACACACAAATTAGTAAAGCGTCTTTAGTTTCACTTTCACTGTAAACCCCCCCCAAACCGGGCCTGGTGTCAACTGTTATTATTATTTGTACATACGGTATATGTTATATTTTCTGAATATAAAAGACAGTTAATGCAAACACATCTGTATGGACTCTTTTATTCCCTCAGCCAATGAGAATCGATAAGACAATCGATAAGGACTCGGATCAATAAGCAAAATCGATAATGGAATCGGAATCGTTAAATTCTTATCGATCCCATCCCTAATGAGCAGACATAGTTTTATTTACAAAGGGCAAAAATGACAAAAAAAAAAAAAATTAAATATCCTGAACTTTTTGTTTGTAGTGTAGATTAAAAATATATGTATTATGCTATCCTAGTACTTTTGTGAGATAAAATACATTTACACAGTGTTTTTCAACCTTGGGGTCGCCTGGAATTCAAATGAGGTCGCCTGAAATTTCTAGTAATTGATAAAAATAAAATAAAAAAAACTTACTAATAAAAAAAATATATATATATATATGGTGAGCTGAGAGAGACAATCCCAATCCATAAAAGACATGACAAAGTCTGAAGCTGAAACTGAAGCACTGTGGTTCTGTTTATCTTTTAAATGTTCAAGGAAAATAAAATTCTCACTTTGTGCAGTAATCTCAACCCAGCTTTTCTGCTTCCATCCATAATAATATACGTTATATAGACTAAATGTCGTCTAAAATTAATGTTTATGTGCAACTTAGTACACCATTAAAAAAAAAAAAAAACTGTAAATACAAACAGTATTATTCTGGCAGCAGGGGTGCCGAAAAAATACTGTAAAATAACGGAAAATAACCACCTCATAAAAATACAGTAATTTTCCACAATTAAAATACAGTTTTTTGCCCTAACTTTACATGACATTTTGCATATTTTGTTGACTTTTTAATGTTTAATAAAGAATATTTACATGTATTAAAACAATCAAATTATATATATATATATATATATATATACATACATATATACACACACACACACACACATATA